>NC_056045.1:9647055-9947055 GCF_004379255.2 Salvia splendens | reverse complement strand
CTTCGATGTCTGTGGGGGTTTCGGAATAGCTACACTTCCTGGACCCGGTGATTTGGAACCGCTGCCAGGTCCAGAAAGTGACTTTGGTGAATCAGGGAATCTGTCACGAAACCACTTTGCCATCATCATCATTAGCGAGACGCCCTCCGCTATCTTCTCAGTGCGCTTAGACGATGTGTCCACAAGATCATTAATGCGCCCCTTGAGGGCCACAATTTCCTCCCTGACTCGCTCGACTTCCATTCTGACTTCAGTTACCTCCTTCCTTATTTTCTCTACCTCGACACTGTCCTTTTTATTACCCTGTAGGGTCACAATCCCCTCCATAACCATCTTAATTTCGGATCGCATCCATCCCACCTCCGTCTCATTTCTTCAACTCCGATCTTAGCACCTGCCTCCACACTCGCCGTTTCCTGCTTCCCCGGAACTTCTGACCCGCCAACCTCGTAAAAACATACCTCCTTTCCATGCGTATATAGGAGCCCCTTGTTGAAGAAATAATCCATATTGAAAACTTCTGAGGGTAGGCACATCTCCACTCCTCGGCAGACTTTATGGACTTTCAAGATCACGTTGCGCTGCAAATAAGCCCCTAGGAGATGACATGTGTATAAATGCCTGGAAGGGTTGGCAGTTACCTGGAGGCAAGCCTGGGCAAGCCAATAGCCTAGATGAACACGGACCCCCTTGGCCATACACCAAGTAAAATAAAGGTCAGGGGTTGTCAAGGCGTTGTTGGCGGTGCCCATCAGATTATAGGCAAATCGCAAGATTCTATTCTCGATGTGGTGGGCTTTCGAAAGCTGGTCTTAAACTGACCCACCCTTGGGTGGGTAACAAACTCCCAAGCACTCTGTGGCTTGAAACCGGGTGTGGACTTAGGCGGTCCTACCATTCTCTCATTCCATAAACCTTTGTCGTCCTATGTACGTGTCAGCAAACCCTTCCGGAGAGTCCACTCTCTGATGCTCATCACGTGCTCTTCATTGAAGAGGCGAAAGTTAATGGAGTCAGCATCCAAGTCAGTGGTGCACTTAAACCGAAAGGTCGTGCCAAGGCTATCGGAACCTCGAAGGTGTTGTGCTTGAGCAGCCAGTCAAATCCGATTGCCTCTATGTACTCCCAAAATTCGTTGTTGGACGCAATCTCCTTGAGCTCCTCTGGGTCATACATCTTCCCGGACTTAGCATACTTTCCCACGGCGCTCTTCTCTTTGTACGTCGCGGCACGTTTTGGGTCAGTGAACTTCCTCACAGCGTCCAGCAATTCCTTGGTGATCCAGATTTCTATAGGCTCGAAATTGAGCTCCTCTTCTTGTTCCTCGTCGGAATCACTGGACCTAGCAGGGCTTTCGGATCCAGCAGCGTATGGTACCTTAGCAGGTGGAGGAAGAGAGGGTTCAACGGACTTCCCTTTTGCTTTCTTGGTCGAGTAAGGAGCAATCTGTTTTCCCTTCCTCTTTCTCTCGGTCGCGTGGCGGCTTTCCTCCTCTTCTTTCTCTCCACTGCTAGGTCTGGGAGAGTTTGCCTGCTCAGGGGCTGCGGTTGCTAGACCCAGCGATCCTTCATCCGTTTGCTGGACGGATTCGTCAATCTCATCAATCAAGCTCCGACGAGCTTACCTCCTTACTTCTCTTGCACTTATCGGCGAAACAGTCCCCTCTGGAACATCGATCAGATCTACCAACAAATTCATCCCGTCGCCTGCGGGCTCCTGTACATTTTCAGAAATGAGGGCTTCTCCCTCCTCATTCAACAAAGGGGTTGCCCCCTTGATGTAGATAAGGGTTTCTACCCCAACCAACTCTTCCTCATCCTGGGCCTTAGTACCCACAGCTTTTTCAGGGGTCTTCCCCTCACTTACATTCTCAGAAACATGGGCCTTACTGCCCCCAAAAAACTTCCAGGGTTTCCCCCTCCACAGCCTCCTCAGAAATTAGGGCTTCGTCACCCTCTGAAACACTCACACAAACACCAGGGGTTTCCCCCTCTTCGAATTTCTCAGCAACATGGGTTTCCCCCTCAGTAATACTAACAGGCAAAACAACAGACAGATCCACACTCACAGATGTACCTAGGGTTTCTTTCCTAACAAAATCCACAGCAGCTGTAACAGGGTTCACCCCTAAGAGACAACAGCTTCTTTATCGGACAAAATAGGGGTTTCCCCCTCAACGAACGAATCTAACCTTGGTTCGCTTACAGCCAACAGTTCCAACCCCGCTGCCAGATCTGTCTCCTCTCCTCGTATGTCTGCGGCGGTTGTTTCTGCGACGGTATGAACGGCCTCTGGTTGGGGTGGTGAAGCCCCTGAAATTTTTGGTGGTGGTGGTGCGGCAGATGTTGAAGCAGCCTGTGCGGTCTGTTCCATCATGGTGGTGAACATAGCAAATGCTTTCATCGCTTCTTCCGGCCCCCCAAGCTTTTGCAATAGGTCGGCCATGAACGCCGCTGCGTTAGAATCGCCGGATCCTGAAATGTTTCCTGTGTTCTTTGTGTTCTCCATGGCAGATTCTGTAGAATTGTTACAAGAACTCAGAAGAAAATTGCTCCGATTAGGGTTAGAGAAAAGATAGGATTTGAGAGAGAAATTTGGGGAATTTTTGTAGAGAGAGGGTGAGTTATGATATGGAAAATAAAGGCTACAGCACGGTTATAGCCTGTGGGTATGGGAGAGGACGGTTTGCAGGCTGTTGCAGGCGTGACGCTAGCAACCATACGCCTCCCCATAAAGTTACCTTTTGAAATTCGAACCGGCGCTGACTCCCTCCAAAATTTTAATCCTCAATTCCCTGCCCCATGTGAATATCTCTGCAATACCATACTTAGAAAAACATCAAACTGAAAATGAAACGCCAGACTCCCAGGTCAAGGATATGACAGTATAAAATTTCCCTTAAGGAGTCTGGTATTCCGAATTTTTTTTTTTATTATTTGTTTGGGTTTTCTTGATTTAAAGAAAAAGATTAAATATTTACAAATTTTGTTTTCAAGTGCTCTCAAGATTCCCTAGGTCAAGATATATTTATAAAAAAACTTCCTAGTCACCTGACCGAGGAATTCACTGAGAACACTTCCTTCCCAAGCCAGTTAGGCGATATCAGGGAGTGCGCGTAGCGGCACTTCGTCCACTACACACATCTCCGAGTTATCCCTAAATACCTTCACCCTATGACCATTGACAAGAAAAGGAGTAGAGTTTGAAGCACTTCCCTGGATCTCTACTGCTCCATTTGCACGAAGACTCACAATAGTGTATGGTCCAATCCATTTAGACTTCAGCTTACCAGACATTAACTTGAGCCGGGATTAGAACAGGAGAACTTTCTGCCCAACTTTCAGTTCCTTGGTCCGGAGATTCTTGTCATGCCAGAGTCTCGTCTTTTCTTTGTACCACATTGCCGATTCATATGACTCCAGCCTCAGCTCCTCCAACTCCTGTAGCTGCAATTTTTGTTCTTCTTTGCAAGACTGGGGTCGCATGTTGATCTCCTTGACCGCCCAATATGCTCGGTGTTCTACTCCCACGGGCAAGTGGTACATTTTGCCAAACACAAGCCTGTAGGGTGACATCCCAATAGGCGTCTTGTATGCTGTCCTGTAAGCCCATAGTGCATCTCCAAGCCTCTTACTCCAGTCCTTCCTAGACGGATTAACCATCTTCTCCAATATCGCCTTTATCTCCCTGTTGGAGATCTCCGCTTGCCCATTTGATTGAGGATGGTAAAGTGTGGAAAGGCGGTGGTGCACTCCGTACTTTCTCATTAGAGCTTCAATAGTCCGGTTACGGAAATGCGTCCCATTATCAGATATTATCGCTCTGGGCACTCCGTACCTGTTAAAGATGTTGGCTCTAAGAAATTTCGCTACCTCATTAGCTTCACAAGATGTGGTCGCCTTGGCCTCTATCCATTTCGAAACATAATCAACTGCCACAAGTATGTACGTATTTCCATATGAAGACGGAAATGGACCCATGAACTCCATTCCCCAGACATCGAAGATCTCACAAACAATCACTGGAACTTGCGGCATTTCGTCTTTCCTGGAGATTCCCCCCGTCTGTTGACACCTCTCACAGTTCTGACAAAACTCGAAAGCATCCTTGTGCAATGTAGGCCAGTAAAACCCGCTATCTAACACCTTCCTTGCAGTTTTCCTAGGTCCAAAGTGACCTCCACAAGCTAGGGCATGGCAATGATTCAGCACATCCCTCTGTTCCCACTCCGGGATATACCTCCGGATCACTTGGTCAGCTCCCATTCTCCACAAATATGGGTCGTCCCAGAATTAATACTTGGCTTCGCTTTTGAGCTTCATCCTCTGGGCCCGGGAGATTTCCTGCGAACTGGGCACCTCTCCTGTGACCAAGTAATTTGCCAGGTCTGCGAACCATGGCTCATCGTTCAGTTGACATTTTCCCTTCTCAGAATCTCCTGGACCTGTTAACGCCATGATCTTTTCCCAACTGATAGGTCTAGGAAATATCCCTACATAGTACAGATGCTCTTCCGGAAATGCATCAGATATAGCTTCGTCGGTCTCACCTTGAAAAATACGACTCAAGTGGTCGGCTACCTTGTTCTCTGTTCCCTTCTTGTCTCTAACTTCCCAGTCAAATTCTTGTAAAAGTAACACCCAATGGATTAACCTTGGCTTAGACTCCTTCTTCGCCAGTAAGTACTTTATTGCAGCGTGATCAGTGAAGACTATCACCCTCGACCCAAGCAAATATGGTCGGAATTTTTCAAAGGAATACACGACTGCCAACATTTCTTTTTCCGTGGTATCATAGTGTTTCTGGGCATGATTGAGCGTTTTTTACGCATAAAAAATCACGTAGCTTTTCCCATCCACTCTTTGACCTAGCACCGCTCCCAATGCGTAGTCACTTGCGTCGCACATTATTTCAAATGGCAAACTCCAATCTGGTGCTCTGATAATGGGAGCAGAAACTAATCTATCCTTCAACAACTGAAAAGCTTTCTTGCACTCCTCATCGAAAACAAAATCAACATCGTTATGTAACAAGTGAGTGGGTGGTTGAGCAATCTTTGCGAAATCCTTTATAAACCTTCTATAAAATCCTGCGTGCCCTAGGAATCATCTCACTTCTTTCTGATTCGTCGGGTAAGGCAGTTTTGAGATCACCTCAACCTTTGCTCGATCTACCTGTATTCCTCTTTCTGATACCACATGCCCTAGGACAATTCCCTCAGGGACCATAAAGTGGCATTTTTTGAAATTCAAAACCAAATGCTTTTCCTTACACCTCCTCGGCACTATATCCAAACTTGTCAAACATGAGTCAAATGAGTTCCCGTACACAGTGAAGTCGTCCATAAAAATCTCGATGCAATCCTCCAGTAGGTCCGAGAAGATACTCATCATACACGGCTGAAAAGTGCCTGGCGCATTGCACAGACCGAATGGCATCCTTCTGTAAGCATACGTTCCAAAGGGACACGTGAAAGTTGTCTTCTCTTGGTCCTCGGGATCCACATAGATTTGAAAATACCCATTATATCCGTCCAGGAAATAGAAATATTGCTTGCCCGCCAACCTCTCCAACATCTGGTCAATGAAAGGTAATGGGAAGTGATCCTTCTTAGTAGCCTCGTTCAGCTTACGGTAGTCAATACACATCCTCCACCCAGTAACAAGTCGAGTGGGGACCAACTCATTTTTATCGTTCTTGACCACCTGTATTCCTGACTTCTTTGGTACCATATGCACTGGACTAACCCATTCACTGTCGGGTATGGAATAAATGATTCCTAGGGATAGCAGCTTCAATACTTCCTTCAGCACTTCTTCCCTCATGTTCGGATTCAACTTGCGTTGCGGATCTCTGTAAGGTTTTGCTCCTTCTTCTAATCGAATGTGATGCATGCACAGATCTGGGCTGATTCCTACCAAGTCAGAGAGTGTCCACCCAATAGCTTTCTTGTTCCTCCGAATCACCTTCAACAATTCCTCTTCTTGTCCCTTGGTCAAGCTGCTGTTAATAATCACCGAGAAATTTTCATTCTCCTCTAGATACGCATACTTGAGCCCAGGTGGAAGTGTCTTCAGCTCTTTCTTAGGAACGTCTTTTTCTTGAGGTAAGAGATTTTTCTCTGTCGACTCAGTCGTTATTCCATTCGTAGACTTAGTAGAATTTTCCATGCTCGCCACATAAGGTGTCCTCCTTGATCTAGCTAGCTCCGGGTTCGTGCAGAATTCCAGAATCGCTTCAGCTAGTTCATCATCTGATAACTCACTCGTTTTCATGGCTTCACACCAACTGGCTACTTCTCTATCAATAGTATGACTCAGCTCGAATTTCTCGATCTGTACCTGCATTAATTTTATCTCAAGATATTCCTGGACCAGGGGGTTAATAACATCTACAGCATGCAAATTTTCAACGTCAAGAGGTTTCTTCATTGCCTCATCTATGCTGAATGTATATTTTTCCCCATTATAATCAAGGCAAATGGTGCCATCAAAGACATCAATGATAGTCTTGGCTGTACGTAAGAAAGGTCTCCCTAAAAGTACTCCGCCAGACTCTGCAGACTCATTATCGCTCATCTTTATCACATGAAAATCAGCTAGGTACAAGAAATCATGTACTCTTACTATCACATTCTCAAGCACTCCTTCAGGACAGATACACGACCTATCCGCTAGCTGGATCACTACTTTCGTATTCACCATGCTCACTCCTACTAATTTCTTGTATATAGACAGTGGTAACACATTTATCGAAGCCCCTAAATCACACATGGCATGCTCAATTTTTATTTCACCAATAGAGATGGGCAAAGTAAACATACCTGGATCATTGCACTTCGAAGGCATCCTCCGCTTTTGAATCACTGCGGAGACGTTCTCGCCTATCAAAATTTTTCCACTGGGTCTAGCCTTCCTAGCTATAAATTCCTTGATGAACTTGCTAAACACCGGCAATTTCAAAGCATGTAAGAATGGTAGATTGATCTCCAATTTCCCAAAAATATCCATGAAGTCTACCGGTTCTTCCTTCTTCTTCTTGGCTTCCCCCCGGCTTGGGAAAGGTTTCAGTTGCTTCCCTGCTCCTGTAGAACTTTCAGCCGAGAACTCTCCAGTTTCTTCCCTTACTACATCGTTCTCCATCTCTGGCTCTGGGTTAAGGAAGAATGGTTCAGTTGATCTAGGCAAGGGCCTCTCCAAATCTCCTGCTTTAAAGTCATCCTTGATCAAGGAATTTTCACCCTCCAAGTTCCTGGGCCTCGGAATTGTATCCTCTTCCTTCTTGCCTTCCTTGGGATCTGTCGCTTCCTTCGTTCTTACCACTGGCCCCTCATATCCTTTCCCGGATCTCAAGGTAATCTGACTTATATTCGCTGTATCAGGTGGTCTTACTGAGGCGGGAATCTTTCCTTCATTCCCCCTCATATCACTCAAAGAAGTGGCTATCTGGGATAATTGCTTTGCCAGCATATCCATTGCTGCCTTTTGCTCCTGCTGAGCATCTTGAAGCTTGTGCACTACGTCATTGTTCGATTGCAGGTTGTTTTGCATATGTTGCTGAGAACTGAAGAGGCCGTGCACCATATCATCGATACTTTTTGGTGGCTTTGGTGGCTGACTGGGCCCTGGCCCCATACTCAGGGTCGGTCCACTCACTTTATTCTGACGAACGTTTCCTTGACCTCCTGAAGAGTTGTTGTACTGATTTCCTGGACCCTGGTAATTGTTTTGAAAATTCCTTTGGTGCGGTGGTACATAAGAGTTCCCTTGATTGTTCTGATTTCTGTTTCCCCAGCTCGAGTGGTCTCCTTGGTTCCGATAGATCCAATTGTCATGCCACTCTTGGTTCCTTCCTATCCAGTTACCTTGTCTCTCGGGTTGAGGTGCAAACTGCTGATTCGGTTGTGGTGCTGACTGGTTCTGTTCGTTGTCAGTCCATCTGAAATTTGGATGGTTCCTCCAGGGTACATCTCTCTGTCTCCCTGGATTCCAGCTCCCATCGGGATTCCAACTTCCCATTGCATTGACTTGGGCCTGATAATCTCCTTCCTGGGTCCCGTAATATTGCTGAATTTGATTATCTCCTGGACCAGGAGATTTCTCCTTCCCTTGTGAAGCTAGTGGATTTGTCTTTTCAATCGCGTTCAAAAGAGCCTTCTCGAGCCTGTCAATCCTTGCCTCAACTTTATCATCTTCTTGCTCTCTTATGGCATTCACCGATCCTCTCCTCACTGCATTCCTAGGGTTATTGTACGCCTTCTTACTGGTGAAATTCCCCCCGCTCGAGGAATTCATTAAATCCTTCGACTCAGGAGTCTCCACTTCGTAAAACAGAGAGTAGGTCTCTGCCTCTATCATTCGGTGATTAGGGCACGCATCCAACAACCCCTTGAATCTCGACCAATACTGACTCAAGGATTCGTCGTAATCCTGCTTACACTCTAATATTTCTTTTTTCAGCGCATTCGTCTTGTTGGACGGGAAGAAATAATCTAAGAATTCCAGCTTGAAATCCCTCCATGTGCGGATAGAATCCAGGGGCAATCTCAATAACCATGTGTTGGCCTCTCCCTTTAGAGTGAAAGGAATCGCGCGTAGGCGATAATCCTCTTCTGTTGCATCATTCGGCCTCTTCTTAATACCACACAACTTACTGAATTCATTTAAAAATTCGTACGAGCACTCACTTCTTCGCCCAGAAAATGTTGGCAAGATGCCGAGTACGTTTGTCTTGATCTCAATAGTCCTCTGGCGTGGATTCATCACTATAGCCTGAGCTGGTTCTCCATCTAAATGAGCGGTTAACGAACCGATCTCTGGATCTGGATCTACTACTTGCGCCATGACTACTTCCTCTGTTTCCCTTGTTTCTGACTCTGGTGGTGACTCCAGATCTTCACGTCCTGACGACGCCCAAGATTCGTCGCTAGTAAATCCACTCGGAAACGGCTCTCCCGTGGTGAAACCTGATCTGGTGGTAACTGTGGAGGCGGTTTCCTTGACCTGCCAAATGAATTGACCTTGCTCCCACCCAGACGAGTTACACCAGTAGGTAGACCGTAAACCTCTGCTCATAAACCAAAAATAAAAGAAAAATAAATCAAAACTTTGTACGCCAAAAACCTCTAAAAACAATCACAAAATACGCCATCCATCCCCGGCAACGGCGCCATTTGAAGTGCGTGGTTTGCGTGTGTGGTGAAAATACAATGTGCTAGGTCGAGATGCCAGGTCCTATGAATCCACTAGATCACTTGGTCTAGGAACTCAATAGAACACGGAATGCTCTGTCGTTGGACACACTAACTCCCCTACAAAGATCCCTCAAGCCGAATACTATGATTTAGTATAGAGAAGCAGGGGTCGATCCCACGAAGATGGACACGTAAGAAAGCATTTAGAGACTCTTGACAAAAGCGGCTGCTGCCACGCAAACAGGGTTGAGGTATTACTACTACTAGACCTAGGCAGGAAATGTAAACACTAGACCTAGAAAACTGTAAACATGCTGAGATCAAACATCATCAAGACTTCGGTATATTAAATTCACTTACTAGACCGTGTAAACGACTACCTAATTTAGTTAGACAGGAAACAACTAACAGTGGTCCCAGAAATAGCAAGAACGGCAGAAAAGCTACAAATAACTAACTGAGCATTTAACTAACACATCATGCATTTCTTCAACGGGATTAAACACGAAAATGAAAAAAACAGAGCACATACCTAGATTCGAACAGAATGTAAAAGTTTGGTCGTCGGAAACTTACGACTAACCGGAAATAACTCAGATCTACATATACTGAACGAAGCGAAATGAAAACACGAAGACTAGGCATTAAAATAAAACAACTCTGCTCAGATCTCATGTCGAACGCTTAATCCACTCCGGATCCAAGCAATCCGAAACCAACAACAGCTAGATCCAACCCAAGAACTTCCGATCTAACAGATCTACTCCGATCAACATCAAATTTAAACGTTTCCACAATCAAAACTACAAAACCAAATTCAGACCTCCGATTCATTCACCAACAAACTCCGATCACTCCGATTCAGCCATTACTCTGCACAGATTCAATAAACAATTGCGAAACGCATCCAAAACAAGCAAGCTAGCTCAAAACTCCAGAAGATCACAACAACAAAATCAGACATCGACATAACAGAAAATTAAACTTGCATAAAACACGGAAATAGTCGATAAAACAGAATGCCGAGCTTCGAACAGCGAAGCTCGGTGGAAACTACAAAATGCGAGAAAGTAAACGGGAACTTGTTTCTTCGCCCTCAACAGTACGGTGTTACAACCCAACTTGAAATGAGAAAGCCGAAAGTGAACCCCAGCGCGGAACCCCCTGAATTTCCCTCTAAAAACCCAAGTGTATAGAAAAGTGAACTAGCTGCCGACTGTTAGTGAGGTCTCCCCCAAGAAGATCCCTCCAGAATGCATGCAACCTTCCTTTTATAGACACAGACATAATCTTCTAGAACCTTCGTAGATCTCCATTCTACCCTTCAGTTCTGAGATTTACTCCGTCTTGCAATTTCTTTCACAATCTCCATTTCCACCGCAGGCATAGCACCGAATGCCTCCAACTCTGCATTCCCCAACATCATACTTGGAACACCGATTACAGTAGGGTGTTCTCTGTGGGTTTCCCCTCTGATGTGGCACAACTTGGCGGCCATGGTTCTGCGGATGCCGAAAAGTGGAAAAATGCCGCTTGTTGTCAAAGGAGCTCGATTTCCCTCCCACTTCCTCTTGTCTCTATAGTTCGATGGGGGTGCAGGTGGTGTAGGATTTATCACCCTCTCATTCTTGGGCAGTGCTTCCTCCACATCTAAGGCACAACCCAACACCTCGGAATAAGGAATTCCCCTGCGGCTGGCCACAGCTGCCCTTATCTCGGGTCTAAGGCCAGAACGAAACTTCTCCGCCATCTTCTCGTCTGTGTCTACCAATTCTGGCGCATACCGGATCATCGCACATAGAGTGCGGTCGTACTCCGTGACCGTCATGTTTCCTTGTTTTAAGGTGTGTAACTCCACTACTTTCGTTCGCCGATAACTCATGGGAACATACTTGTTGTACACTTCTCTTTTCGAACTCTGTCACGACCGCCCATACTAGGGGTACTACGGACGCGGCGATCGTGACCAACATGCATGGACAACATTTTAAATGAAAACTTAATTAACTTAAAGGCAGAAAAAAAACATTTTTGTTTAAAGAAGTTTAAGGTTAAAAATTTACTATTAATTAGAAACAGCGGAGAAAATAAACTTAAAGAAACCCAATTAACTTCTAAAGTAAAACATTTAATTTAATTCACGGAAAATACCATTTTCAAAAACGACGTAATTACTTGGTTAAAACCTAACACAACCATAAATTTTCAAACATAATACGGAAACGATTTAAAGTCTTGAGACATAGTTATTAATATAGCAGCGGAAAATAAGGTTTAAAGACAGTCAAGGATAACGCCTATGTATGAAGACGCAACGGATCCTAGGTTCTTAGGCCAACTCAACATCCTCCGCAACATCCCGCTCAACCTGCACATAAAGAAAAGAAATATGCAGGGCTGAGTACTTGTTGTACCCAATGGGCTCATGCCGAAAACATTTTATTATTAATTATGTCATCCATACCAGTGATCTCGAGTTTTATGTGGTAAGAAATAAACTGGCAGAACTGCGCGACAATTATGCCAGTTTAGTCAGTCACTAAAAATTCTATAATAGTTTTAAACTGCGCGACAATTATGTCATCCTATAATACTTTTAAACTGCGCGACAATGTTGTAAAAATCACTAAAAATTCACCCAACCTCATATGAAGCTAAATTTTGGTCACAACACGGAAGACACATTCAAGTTCATCCAGACAAATTTTCACACTGAAATCACGTCGTTTAGTCAGTCAAATCAATAATTAAACTCTCTAGTCGGAACATAAAATTTATGGCAGTGCGTAGTTCATTTGAAAAATTCACCATAAATTCATTCAATGCCCAATAAGGCTGAAACTTTACACGACTCAGAAGACACTTAAAATTTTCATCTAGTTCAAGAATCACATCGAACGGAGGTCATCGGGTCGGTCAAACAGAATACGAAACTTTCTTGGCGAGAACACCAGTTTCTGGCAGAATTGCGCAGTCAACTTCAAAAATTTATTAAGAATTCATTTTTCGACAAAAACGGCTGAAATTCACACGAGACACTGAAGACACCTTTAAGTTTACTCAGTAAAAGTTTCATATCAAAATTCGATTGTTTGATAGGTCAATTACACATCAGAAACCACTGTTCGAACGTCACAGATTTCAGGCTCACAATTTTGAATTTAGGGTTTCTTCTTCATTCATCCCAAATACCAAATTTTTTCATGCTTATAACACAAAATCATGTTTAAAAGGTTCTCATAATCATGTTTGCACATAAACTCATATCATTCACCAAGGATTCAAATTAAACTTCACATGACTTCATTCAAAAACGCATATTCATCAAAGTTCTCATGCAAACACACATTCCCACCGATTAATTTGCGATCTATGATTCCTACACCCTCTATATGCATGTAGGATTCAAGAATAAAGTTTAAATGAAGGAAATGAGAATAAAAACTTAGTTATACCTTCTTGAATCGAGAAAACGAACGGTAGAAGCAAACGTTGACACGATTCGTCGGAAATTCTTAGAAAATCCACTCCAATTGAAGCAAGAACAAAGGTGGAAGAAGTTTTTGGAGAGGATGGAGAGTGAGGGAGAGGAGAGGCGTGTGAGGGAGGGGAAGAGAGGGAGGGGCCGAAAATTTGTGGGAAATGGGGGCTAGGGTTTAGTTTAGGTGTTTTTATAGGGTTAGGGTTAGGTTTAAAATTAATTAATTAATTAATTGTGGGGTAAATACAATTAAATAAATTCCACAATTAAAAGAATAAAATAGGCTTATGGGAAGGGGAGGAATTCGAAAATTCCATGGTAAAATTAACAAGGAATTTATTCGATATTTACTTGGAGAGAATATATTCACAACTTAGGAAATAAAATAATGAATATTTCATAAACAAGGGAACAAAATAAATTAAATCTCCAAGTAGGAAATTAATGGGGAAGGGCCGAAAATTCCCATAAGGAATTGCACAAGGAAATTATTTAAATCCTCAATTAAATAGAATAGGATTTAAATTTGGAAATTTATTTATAGGAAAAGACTCCCATAAAATAGGTAACTATAAATAAATTCACACAAGGAAAAATAATAGCATGGGGCGTGTGATATGGAGGGTGCAACACAAGGAAATATTCACATCCCCAATTAATTTGGCTTAGGTATTAAATTGAATAAAAGGGTCTCACAAAAAGGAAACAATAAATTCTCCTCTACAAAATAATGAGGGGGCCGAAAATAATTAGGCCTAACTGGCCAAGGAATTATTTCAAATCTTTATTTAATTTGGGTGAAGAAATAAAGCATGACATGATTTAATTGAATCTAATTCAAAAGAAGGGAGTCAACAAAGCACCAATTAAATCAAAGAAAATAATCCATCCTCCTATTTTAAATAGGGGATTTTTGAAACTCCCAAGGATAATAGGCTAGAGTTCGAGTTTCATGTAGTACAATTTAGGGATCATTTGGTTTGGATTTAATTTGGATAAATCTCCCAAAACAATTAATTAAATCCAAGAAATGAAATGTTATTTCAATAATTAGGAAGGCCGAATATTCCAATGAATTGGCTCGAAAAAAATATAAATGTATGATCCTATTAATTATTTACCCACATTGGAAAATATAAAATATCAAGCTCTTCATTCCACATCACTCACGACAATTGTTTCACGCAATTCACTTAATCACATAGAAACAAAAGTTTCGTAATCCAAATTTCAAATAAACATATAAAAAGAGTCACAAAAATTTGGGATGTTACAAAAAATATTTTCCATGTGGCAAATTCTGGACCACTCATTTATTAAAAATGAGTGGCTAATATTGCATCTCAATTCTCAATTAGGCTAAAAAATCTCAATTAATCACAACCATATATATATATATATATATATATATATATTAATTTATTAATTAAAAAATAATATAGTAATATATTCGTCCAATATAAATATGCCTAAACAAAGATGCATGAATTTTAAAGATCAAGTGTTGTGTCTATTATATGTATATTACTATTAATCTATTATAATCATCATAATTGTAATTAAATTACAATATATTCGATTATATACACGTAACACTGCTATTACGAAATAGTCAATTTTATAACCATGAGAGTTGACATTAGTAAATTTAATTTATAGAACATATTAGCTAGTGTTAATATTAATCAAATTTAGATAAACAAAATCTATGTTAAAAGTAATCAAGTTTTGCCTAATTTTAACTACTTTATATGAACAACTTACAAAAAAATATACTCTCAAGAGCAAGCACCAATCAAGAGTTGAAGCCCAACATAGATCGGCCCATGCTAGTAAGCGGCCCATATATTTGAGTGGATTACAAATTTATTATTACATGCCTTTGCTTAGTTGTTAGTATATGTTCGCATTTTTCAAGTTTTCAACCATGCTAATAATCAAACTTAGCTCCAAATTAATCCAATTTCATTGCTCACATCTATTGGGTTGCATAAAGAAATGTACTTCCTCTCGTCTCATTCTAAGTGACACATTTTCTATTTTGAAATGTCTCTCTAAATGACACATTTCTAAATATTGAACACCACTCTCTTTACATAATCTCTCTATTACTTTATTTCTCTACTTTACTCACAAAACAACATTGCATAAAATATCGTGCCAAATTCGAAATGCTCCATTTAAAATGGGATAGAGGGAGTATTGATTAATATTGAATGTGAAACATAATTGATCTTATTAAACATCAAACAAATCACTAAAATACAATTTGCACCACAAAAAAACAGCTTTGGATTTTATCCACATAATATGGTTGAAGAATCATTTATGTACACAATGTGAATCTTGCCAACAAGCGATATTTTGCTTAATACGTAGCAATATATGGAGCAATTTACTTTGCAAATTTTTAATTTGAACATGTGAAAATTTTATCAATAACATGTTTTTATGGTGACTGACATGTACAGGTTTTTCAAGGCATGTTAAACATTAAATGTGCGTGTGCGTGTGTACGTGTTTCACGGCATATTAAACATTAAATGTGTGTGTGTGCACTTTAACTAGTCTCATAGTCTCAGGAGGTACCTAGATCTAGTCTTGTCACTGTACCTTGTTAGACCATACACCTTTAGTCCAAACCATCAACATACAAAGGTCATGAGTTGTGCACAACCAAGTTCATATAGTAGCAGCACCTATGCTCATGCGCTTGAATCCAACAAGCATGAAAATGTAGTAGCAACAAGTACAGACGTGGCAAGCATCCAAGATATGAAGAGCTGGAAAGATGTGTTGCTTGGACCACCAAAGAAACCAGATCAAAGGAGAGAGAGCCAACACATTGATGTGGTCCATGGCAATTAGAATATTCTAGATCATTCTGCTTTTAGTATATAAGCACCATGTAGTTGGAAATGTATCTTGTGAATTAAATCAATATACATTTTACATTTCCAGAAATGTGTCTCATATTCTTTTTCTCGTTTCTACTGCATTTCCATTATACCTAAACCTTCATTATCAAAACCTCAGCCCACTTCTACTGGCTAGTGTAGAGGAGTAAGGATCGACCCCACAAAAATAGAGAGGACGTGTATACCTGCAATGACACCTTTGAAGGGTTGGTTTGCTACCATGCTTTATGGGGATGAGACTAACTAGGGTAGATTGAAATGAAAACATGTGCTATACCTATACTGACCAAGATATCAGGTGTGACTCAAAATGCATTATGATGTCAAATAATATGCAAAAGTATGAGAAACTTTACTAATAGTGCACCTAAAATGAAAAGATACTAAATGGAACTTACTATGTCACGACCACAACTCCCTAGTCGAAGAAAGCGTAGCTATTTCGTGACTAAACTTACTAAATGGTCTCAAACTCATCATAGATGATATTTAATTTGAGGGAAACATTGTCTAAATGTGATTAAGGATAGAACCATATCGAAATCAGAGTAATTTCTGGGTGACTAGTCTTTTCTAAAGCAAATTCTAGATCTTGCAGCGGAATAGTACCAAGACGATGTAATATATATGAAGACATACTACATCAGCTACCTTACTTCTTAATTTATTTTCTTTCCCAACACCTCCTCTGCTTCGACACCGATCAACCTGCACATTAAGAAAAATAATATGCAGAGCTGAGTACTTGGTATACTCAGTGGGCTCATGTCGAAAACATTTCTTATTTAGTTGTTAGCCAAACATGAGTGAACGCGGGATTTTTCTGAAAATTTTTCCCGGTCACCTAAAACTTTTATTTCTTTCTGAAAGTAGACTGCGTAGTCATATAAACTTCTCATGAAATACCACATCTGATCTATGTGAACCGGAAATGTGGCCACATTCCACGACGGTCACAGGACCGGCCAACTCTAGCGCTTGCACACGGTCCCTATGTGTACACTAGTTCGAGTAGGGTTTGCTGCCCTACTGGGACCCGAATTTGATTTAACTTGCTTGGCATAGCCAACAGATAGGTAATCATAAATAAAATAAGGCATGACAACTCATCTCAAAATATTCACGTTTTAACATAAAGTCACGTTTTGAAAGAAAAGCCAACCTCGTTTGCTTAAATTCTCTCAAACGAGCGCTTCCTGACTGGATTTACTCGTCGTACGACGACGTTCCTTTATAACAAATACATGCTTAAATTATGCCTTAAGCAATTATTTATCTTGCATGTATGCATGCCTAAGCGTGCGCTCATTTTTACTTTCTTCTCTCTAAATCTGAAAGTCTTTGATCTTTAATTAAATCAATGATTTAATTTATTCGGAGTCTTGCTGAACTACTCGAATACAAATTCCCTGATTATTTTCTTTAAGTTTTTTGAAATACTTACTTGGCTAATAAAATCCCCATCTAATTATTTACTGAGTACTATTTCAACACGACTTAATAATTTCTCTTCTTCCGTGGCTTAGGGAAATTTTCTTTATATCCCAGATCTATTTAACGGTAGCCCATAAATTTAATTATTAGGAACAAGGCCCAGATTCACTGCTGTGGCCCAAAGCTTTATATCTCCTTTTTCTTATGTGTCTGGCCCAACTAATTTACTTGAGAGGCCCTGATTCAGGTCAATTGTGGCTCATTCCCAATTGTGGCCCATTTTTCATTGTGGCCCATTTTCAATTAAGTGGAAGGAGCCCAAATCACCATACACTTCATCCCCTCTATCGGCCTACTCTCTCTCATTCTCACATTTTAACAAAAATGCTTCCTCTTCTCCCTCAACGGACATCACCGCTACACCAGCCGTCTTCGTCGTTTCTTCGCCGGCGTGTAACTCGACGGGGTCAGCCTGTTTCCCTCTGTCTATCTCTTTCACCTCTGCATCGCGTAACCCAATTAGAATTTCAAATCCCTAATTGAAGAGAAAGGGAAGCTGTGCCTCGTTCTTCTCCCTTCTCTCCCGGGCGGACTCACGTCATCTCGACGGAACCCCAGAGCTCCGCCGTCGCACCTTGGCCATTCCAGTCAGACTCTACACAGAGCGGCCGTCGCTCGCGGCCCCGCCTCCCGGTTCTGGAGCTAAGTCCCCCTTACTTAGTTAATTTGGGATTTCTCTTACTACTTAGTTTAGGATTGGTGAGGTTCGAACATATTTCAAATTCTGGAGCTTACTGTCGGGTTAAAGTGCAAATTCTTGTTGATTTCTTTAAAGTATGTTGATGATATTGTAAATGGTTCTGGTGCTACTGATTGTTGCTATATTGTACATGTTCCTGCTATTGACATTCGTGGGTGATCATCCTAATGTGAACATGCTTCATGAGCCTCTATGTTTGGTTTCGTCTACCTATGTGATGCGGTGGTATTTGAAAAGAAGAGGGCAGAGATGTTTTACCTCTTGGAGGTGAACTTGTTGTGTTCTCTTCTCGTTCCTCTACTCTCTAACTCGTGGCCTAATGCTTGAGGCTGCTACTTGTGCACCTTGTTGTTGTGTCCCTGCTCCTTGATGGTGTATGGAGTGGATTTGTGGCGTGATGGAGCCAAGGCCGTGAGAGGCACTATGCTTATATAGACAGGGTGTAACTGAAAGCTGCAAGGTTGTTACTAAATGCCAGAGAAAGGGGTCCTAGGCTGCCCTTTTATTGGCTGATTCTTCCTGCAACAATGCAGGCTCGTACTCGTGCACTAACTGGATTCTTAACCTCATTTGTTGCCTTATTGCAGGGTACTTCAATGCATTTATGAAATCCTTTCTTTTGTGGCCGGTGCACTAAGATGGTTAGGATTTGCTGCTGATATTCCTGGCAATGACGGGTGGAAAAAGGGGTACGAGTTAGTTAATCTCAGCCCCTTTCAGAACCCCTGCAGCTGTTGGATGAGGTGCCGGCTGGGAGGGCAGATCCCTGCAGGCTTTTGCACGCCCTGGTTGCATTCATGTTTACTCCTTTTGGTGAGGTTTCGGTCCCCTCCAAGTAAGGAGATGATGCCTCCTTTCCTTGTTCGTTTTTCTCTGGCCCAAGGCTAAGGTGTTTTGGCCACAATCTGTAGGGAATGGGCAGGCCTACACACGGCTTAATGCCCTAACGTCTCCGCCCTTCGAGCTTTTCTGAACTTAGGCCAAGACGGCTTGCGAAGGAGGCCGATGAAGCCCTCTAGAATTTCTCAGTCGTAATGGAGTAGTTCAATTTGAGTTCTCTCTTTTTCTTTGTTTCAACGCATGTAATGTTTAGTATAGTTGTCGTATTTCTTTTCCCTAATTTTCATCGTCAAGCATTTGTAAATTTAAACTTAGCTTGAAATAAACGTTACTCTTTCGTCGTATTGTACATATTTAAACTGAAAGGATGTAGTCGTTCTACATTCCAAACTTTATTTCATAAATTTCGAGAAATTAGCTCGCGTCTATTACATTCTACCCCCCTAAACAAAAATTTCATCCCGAAATTTCATCTCGGTCATGCAAAAAGCTCTGGGTACTTTTCTTTCATCTTACCCTCAAGCTCCCACGTGGCTTCCTCGCGACCGTGGTGCTTCCATAGGACTTTCACTATTACGATAGCTTTATTTCTCAATTCTCTTACTTTTCGATCTAAAATTGCTTCTGGTTTTTCTTCTTAGCTCAAATCTAGTTCTAACACCATTTCTTCATGGTGTACTATGTGTTTGGGATCGAACACGTATTTCCACAACTGTGACACATGTAACACATTGTACACATTCCCGAAGCTCGGGGGAAGTGCTAATCTGTACGCCACATGGCCGTCTGTTTCTAGGATTTTATAGGGTCCGATGAAACGCGGTTTTAGCTTGCCCTTGACGCCAAATCTAGTTATCCCTTTCAACGGGGATACTTTCAGAAAAACTTTGTCTCCCGCCTTGAACTGTAGGTCGGTTCTACGATCATCTGCGTAAGATTTCTATCTATCTTGAGCTTCCTTGACCCTCTCTCGGATCTGTCGGAAAATTTCTATCATTTCCTCTACAGAGTCTGGTCCGAGAATCCTTCTCTCACCAACTTCATCTCAGTAAAGCGGTGATCTGCACTTCTTCCCATAAAGTGCTTCATATGGGGCCATATTTATAGTTGCCTGGTAACTGTTGTTGTAGGCAAACTCTATGAGTGGCAGTACTGGCTCCCAGTTTACTCCACGGTCGAGCACTACGGCTCTTAACATATCCTCTAACGTCTGGATCGTTCTCTCAGACTGTCCGTCCGTCTGTGGATGGAATGCTGTGCTGAAATTCAGCTGAGTGCCTACCTCTCGCTGCAGGCTTATGATCGTTCTCTCGGACTGTCCGTCCAAAATCTAGAAGTAAACTTTGAATCTCGATCTGAAGTGATCGTTACTGGTACGCCATGCAAGCGTATGATCTCTCGCACGTAGATCTGGGCCAATTTGTCTGATTCGTATGTGATACGAATTGGTATAAAATGAACACTTTAGGTAAGGCGATCTATAATCACCCAGATGGCAGTATTTCCTCATTGAGATTTTGGCAATCCTGTCACAAAATCCATTACATTGCTTGTTCAAGTGGTGGTGGCTGGGGTGGTACGTTATGCTCTCCTTCTTCTTCGCTGGTCAGTTGTTCGGCGGCTGCTGCTGCTGCTGCTGCTAGTGTGGCTTGGTATCGCGTGGTAACAACACCGGCTTCCTGGATTCTCCAATGAGTGTTCGTATCTCTGTATACGAAGGGATGATTTCAGTGTCCAATGAGCGTACCTTCTCATGAACAGAAAAGAAAACAAATGAGAAAAGAAAATAAACAAGAACTATGTACACCTACGTACTACACGCAAACATAAAATAACACCATGCTTCCCCGGCAACGGCGCCATTTTGGCGTGCGGGCTTTTGGAGGGTTTATTGGATCAAGTTATATGGAAGAAATAACTGAACCGGATGGATCAGTTAGCAAATGTCGTTGTCACTTGATCAAGTTGCTCTCGCTCTCGTCCACCACCAATGTAATTTATAAACTCCCAATTTTGCACTACTTTAACAGTAAAGCGGCAAGTTCGGGGTCGATCCTACAGAGAAGCTAGTGTATCAAGTGTGTGAGTAGTTAATAGGGGGTTGGCTGCTGCCACGCTTTAACTTTGGGAGTTTTTAACTACTGACTTTACCTTAGACAGAAAAATAACTAACTACTTGCTCAAGGGAATTTTAAATACTGGGTCAAGTGAATTTCAGACTGGAATGAAAATTAACTACTTAGAATAGTACACACGATGACGAAAACAGAACAACTTCGATTATATACTTAGTATCCAAACGAGTACTGCGAATATGTGGAATGTAAAAAGCTCAAAACATTAACTACAAAGCAACTTGAAATTCGACTAAGCTAACACTTTGGAAAATACGAAAGCAAGTAAAACCGAGAAGATCCTCGGTGAGAAACCTGAGACAACGCCGACAGATATCGAGTATTCTGTAGCGCTCACTTCGGTCGCCCTTTAACTAAACGTTTCTCTATCTAAGCTATCTAGATAACTGAGCTAAACTAAAAACTAAAGACGGAAAGGTAAAAGGTCGGATGTTTTTGCGTGGTGACACATCCTCTATTTATAAGCTCGGCAATGACCTCCAGTTGGATAACGATCTTGGCAGGGAATATTCGCTCACGCTAAGAGCGAGCGACTCATCGATTGCTACGTGCTCTTCTTCTAGAATGACGATGTTTTTCAGTAACAAATTCATGACTCAGCTCTGTCCTTGCGTCTCATATATCAGCACGTGTCCCCTTCTAGAACGTTGTCCTTGATAACAGAATGATGCGCACCATCCAGCTCATTAGCCTCACGTGTCCTTCTTCTGAAAGTGAAAGCCAGTGGTCCCCTCCTTGACTGCTTGATTACTCTCCTTGATCAACTCCCCTGATTTCTGGCCTTTTTCGCCTATTGTACTCGCTTGATCAGTTTGGCCTTGTTGCCTTGGTCAAGCGGCATTCCTGCACGTTTAAGACTTGCTTTGCGCGATAAACTGATCAAATAGTGTACATTTTACCCCTAAATCGATGCATGAAATGGGCCTTATCAAACTGCTCACACTTAAAACATAGTTGTCCTCAAGTATAAAGAAAAAGAAAAGAAAAAGATAAGGCAAATTTCAGGCATGGTTTACTCATTTCAAGAAAGTAAAAGAAGACGAAAAGGAAAACAAGACTAAAAACAAAAACACATATTCACATTGATGCATTAGATTGAATAAACTTCCAACAATCATACTCGAGGTCGAGATCAATCCATTTACCAGCAGCTTATGTTTCTTCCCTTTCGCGTTCACTTGATCAAGGTGTCAGTTTGTCAAGATTGCTCAATTTAAAACCACTGTTGGATTCACTCAGTCACTCATTTCTCACCACAGATGTTAGGACTGTTCACTCAGTGTTGCCACAATTTTAATACCTCGAATCGGACTGCACAAGATAGTTCCTTAAGGTCTTTGTTTCGGGTTGTAATGGGGCTTAAGGGTAGTAGTGTATTAGGGTAGGGTCCTAAGGGCTCTATGTTTAAAAATATAAACTGTAAAAAAGAAAAACACATGAGTCAAGAGACCAAAGATCTGAACTATTTATTTTGCCACTGGATATCTTACTTGGTCAAGTGGCGACTTCTAGCCTTCGATTTTTGTCTTTATTCTCTAACTCTCGATTTTCTGGGTCAGGCTACAATTTTCTTTTTCCTGCCCTCTTCTTCTCAAACTTTTCTCAACTCTTTTTTTTCGACTTGATGTCTGACTTGATCAACCTGATTGACTAACTTGCTCAACCCGGCTACCCTTTATTTCGACTTTCTATCGTTATCCCCCTTTCCTTTGACTCATCTCTCTGACTCTTTTTCCTCACGTGTTTATAAAAAGTAAGGATATGGGTTTTGGTTTCAAAAGTAAGGGTAAAAGTATATTTGGGCTCAATGTGGTTAATTAAGGGTGCCTTGCTTGACGAGGCGGGTTTGTGGAGCGAAAGAAGAAAGGGCTCTATTGGTTAAGTCCTAATGCCTTTAGTCCTTACTACTTGTGCACTTTTCATCTAAATATTAAAATCAGCCTCTTGTGAAAAATATTTTTTCCTTTGTAAAAATAGTAGAAATTGTTCTACTTTGTATTATAACTCACATATAGAGAGGTTTCACATATTATTTTAAAATTGAGCATTTCCATCATACTTGTGTCGTTCAAACTGATCAAGTTTTAGCAATCAAGTTTCTTCATGTAAGCATACTGAGTCCTTTTTCTAACTCTTCCCAAAGTAATCAAGTCTTTCACTTATCCAATTTCATGAATACTGCCCTACTTACTAACTTATATTTGTATTTTTTCAAAACTTGACATGAATGATTTTTATTTTCTGGAACTACTCCCACTGCATATGAACTCGTCCTCGAGGGACTGAATGCAGTGGAAAAAGGGTTAGGCACAGGCAACAGCACAATAAAAAAAACAAGGAAAACTTCTCACACTTAGACCAGACACTGGGCTAAGTGTGAAACAGTGCCAACAATCAAACATGTCAATAAACATAGAAAAGCAACAACCAAAACAAATATAGGCAGGCAAACCATCATAGCAAAAAACAGACAAAACATGCATAACTTCTCACACATAGACCCAACACAGGTCTAAGCGTGAGGTGGCGCAAAATATCAGTTATACAGACCAAAAAAAAACAAATAAAGATAAAATTGTTTTGACATTGAAATGAGCTGAGAAGGGAGGGTGTACTTAATGCTTCCTGGGAGGTTGACCGGGGAATGCTGAGGGTGGCCTGGAGGATGAAGGGCGCCGAGATGGAGGAAAGCTTGTAGAGGGAGGTGGTGGTTGGCTGGCAGGGCTTTGATTGTGGGTGGTTCCCAGCAACCTGGCCAGCAGGTCCAGTTGAGAATTTGAATTATCCACCAGCTGCGTCAATGTTCGCTCCACTTGGAGCTTCCATGCATCGTCAGCACATGCAGCCTCCTCACGCTCCATCCTCGGTGTGGGCACCCATTGTGCACCTTCTTCTTCTTCTTCAGGGTTCGCTGGGGTTTGCTCAGGCCTCGTTCTCCTTCTGGGTTGGCTTCTCTGTTGCTCCCGCCGACCGGCTGCATAAAATTGAAAATCCCCTCCTTGTGTCTTCTCTAGTACCTGAGTTCTAACAAAGAAATCACGGTTAAATAATTCAGGACTGGGCAAAGGATGGGACGTCCGACACACTGCACAATCCAGTTCCTCCTCAAATAGGCCCCGAGGAGGTGGCAGACGTTTAGATGGCGGGCAACGCGGGTAGCAATTCAATTTATGGAGTAGGCCAACCAAAATCCCAGATGGACCTTCCTCTGCTCTCTCATACTCCACATAAAGTAGAGTTCGGTCAGGGTAATAGTTGACAGCGTATTGGCTTGTCCGAGGAGATTACAGGCTAGGTAGATCTAGGCTAGGTGGAGGACAGGATCAGCAATGTGATGACCTATGGATTCAGAGGCTGTAAAGATAGGGGCACGTCCGTTGCATATGGCCTTCCAGACGGCCTGCTGATTAAAATCAGGTTTCCTATAAGGGAGACCGATATCGCACCCAACCCAGTCCCCGTTAGCCACCTGGCCTTCTGTGTAGAGGCCCATCCGGATGGAGAATTCATTGAGGCTCATCAGTTGGTCCTGGCCAAACACCCTAAAGGACACACTCCTGTCCTCCAAGTCTGAGCTTCCGGTGAACCGGAAGGATGTGAAAAACTCCTTGGCCAGGACCTCCGGTACGGGGGTCTCATCCACCTCTAGCAACCATTCAAACCCGATGCTGGCAATATATTCCGTAAACCTCTCCTTCATCATGATCTCCTCCAGGGACGACTGGTGCAACATCTTCCCCGCCTTTAACCTCTTCTGGGGCGTTACCCTTTGGTGGACTTCCTCCTTCCACTTGGGGTTATCAAATTCCAGCATCTGTTGGAGAAAAGTTGGGGTCAAAACCACATGCTGGTGAGAGTAGGTGGTGGCGGAAGGTGTTGCAGGTCTTCCTTGTTGCCTTCTAGATGTTCGGGTCCATCGCAACTCTTGTTCCTCCGTATCACTGCCCTCATCTCTATCTCTTGGCAGTGGGGAGGCGGGCTCGGAAACATCTGCAATGACGATCCCCACGTTGGCAGGGCGGATTCTCTTGGGAGGAGGAAGAACACTCTTCCCCTTCCTCTTTCTCTTTCTCTTTCTCTTTCTCTCTTCCCTAACCAGGCTCTCCTCCTTAGCCTCTGTCTCCTCTTCAGCCTCCCTGACCCCTTGATTCTCTGGCTCTTCCTCGTCCACCAGCCGCCGCACTACGCGGGGCGTCTGCTCTATCGTCTCCCCTTCTTCTCTGGTCTTCAGAGCTACCGCTTCCTCCAGGAGCCGGTCCATTGTCATACGGCGCGCTTGACGGCGCAACGACTCCTTCTCCTTCTCATCCTCCCCATAGACGAACAACGGGTAGAAGTCCTCCACTTCTTCATCGTTGATTTCGCCGCCTTCAGCCAAATGCGGCTCATGGATTGAAGTGGAACCACCACCCCTTGCTGGTGACGGAATAGCAAACGGCTGCTCATATGCCTCCCTCCATCCTTCCTCATCAGAGGTGTCCCCGCTGTGTTGCATGGGGGAGTTGGTTTTGGGTGGAGGAGGGCTAGGATTTTCTTGACGGGCTTGGGATGAAGTTTCCCGGTCACCATCCTCAGCGCCGGAACTGGAGGAAGAGGATGAAGTTGGGAGTTGTTCGATCAACTTGCTTGCTGGTAATGGTGATGAGTGCTGGTGGAGAAGATGATAATAATTTGTGCAAGGGTTTGGAACTTGGAGCGATATGGGAGAGTAAATGGAATGCACTGTAGTTGCTTTGGTTAAAAGTGCAATACGGCTCTGAGATCTGCCTATTATATTGATATCACGGTTGTTGGGATCCCTTACTGTTCAAATCTCTGCGACTCTTCGCGTACAGGTGCGCCGTTTCAGAGTGCCAGTTGGCAAAGCTTCTCCGATACGCTTTTTCCCTCTCTCCAGGACGTCCTTTCACTGTGACAGTTGGCGTCGTCTGACACCCCTTCAATGGCTGCACACATCCTATCATCACCTGCCCTGATCAATGAAAGTACTGTACCACCAATTAAATTCAAATTGCACTGATCAAGTGGACAATTAATTCCAGATGAAAACACAAATAGTTCCACTTGATCAGCTTCCGTCCTCACTTCCGACTTTTAATTACATACGATTAAAATGAAAAACTATTTACACTAACTACCAAGGATTTGACCGCGTTCCCCTATGACGTCACTTGATCATTTAAATAGATTAAGGAAATGTTACTTTGATCAAGCACACTACCCACGAGTACCCGATCACTCCTTTTACCTGCTTACTGGCGAGAGTTAGGCATGAGTAGTGGAATTTCGTCCACCACAAATGCCTCCATTCCTTCTCTGTACGGCTTTACCCTGTGTCCATTCACCATAAAGGTAGGCGAGTCTGGATCGCCCCCTGGAGTTCAACTGCCCCATTCGCTCTGATGGCGACAATGGTATAAGGGCCAATCCACCTTGAACGCAGCTTCCCGGGCATCAATTTGAGTCTGGACTGGAAAAGAAGCACTATCTGGCCTACCTTGAGTTCCTTCTTGCGAAGGTTCTTGTCATGCCACATCTTCGTCTTCTCTTTGTACCACATGGCTGAATAATAGGCATCAAGGCGGAGCTCCTCAAGCTCCTGAAGTTGCATTCTTCTCTCCTCAGTACCAGCCTTGGCATCCAAATTCATCTCTTTTACTGACCAGAAAGCCTGGTGCTCCACTCCCACCGGCAGATGGCACATTTTCCCAAATACCAGCCGGTATGGGGACATTACGATAGGCGTCTTAAAGGCGGTCCTACAGGCCCAGAGTGCGTCCTCCAGACGACGACTCCAGTCCTTCTTCGTGGGATTGACTGTCTTCTCTAAAATTGCCTTAATTTCCCTGTTTGACACTTCGGCTTGGCCATTGGACTGCGGGTGGTAAGGTGTGGATAGGCGGTGGTGGACTCCATACTTTCTCATCAAGGCTTCGATGGTTCTATTGACAAAGTGAGTTCCCTGGTCTGAGATAATAGCCCGTGGCACCCCATATTGGGTAAAGATGTTCGACTTTAAGAACTTCACCACTTCTCTGGAATCACATGTTCTTGTTGCCTTCGCCTCGATCCACTTGGACACATAGTCTACCGCCACTAAGATATAGAGATTGCCTTCAGAAGATGGGAAAGGTCCCATGAAATTCATTCCCCATACATCAAATATTTCACAAACAATAATAGGGACCTGAGGCATCTTATCTCTTGTAGATATCCCTCCAGTAAGCTGGCATCGAGGGCACCTCTTGCAGAATTCATAAGCATCTCTATGGATGGAAGGCCAGTAGAATCCGTTGTCCAGTACTTTTCTTATTGTTTTCTTTGGTCCGAAGTGGCCACCACAAGCTAATGTGTGGCAGTAGACCAGCACGTCTTCTTGCTCCCAGTCTGGTATACAGCGTCGGATCACTTGATCTACCCCCATTTTCCATAGGTAAGGATCATCCCAATAGAAGTATCGGGAGTTGCTTTTAAGCTTTAGCTTCTATGCCCTTGTAGCTTCATCACTTCCAGGCAGCTCGCCTGTCACCAAGTAATTAGCCATATCTGCAAACCATGGCTCTTTCTGAGTGTGCTGCCCCTTGCTTCCTTGCTCGGCTTGATCAACCTTTTCCACTAGGTTAACCCACTGTCGGTCAGATTCTGACTTGATCAGGTAGAGGTGCTCCTCAAGGAAAGCATCTGGAATGGCTTCGCCGTTATCTTCTTGTAAAATTCGGCTTAAGTGATCTGCCACTCTGTTCTCACATTCCTTCTTATCGACTGCCTCTCAGTCGAATTCTTGTAAGAGGAGGACCCATCTAATCAATCGCGGTTTCGATTCCTTCTTTGCCAGTAAGTATTTAATTGCAGCATGATCAGTATAGACTATCACTTTGGACCCCAGCAAGTACGGTCTGAACTTCTCAAAGGCGTAGACCACCGATAGCATCTCTTTTTCAGTCGTGTCGTAATTCTTCTGTGCCTGATTCAACATTTATGACGCGTAGAAGATGACATAACTTTTTCCTTCAATCTTTTGACCCAACACTGCCCCTACGGCATAGTCACTGGCAACGCACATCACCTCAAAGGGGGTGACTCCAATCGGGGGTGCGTATTATCGGAGAGCTTATCAATCAGTCCTTCAGAATTTGGAACGCGGCCTTGCAGGCATCTGAGAATTCGAACTCCATGTCATTCTGGAGAAGCCTCGTCAAAGGCTGGGCTATCTTCACGAAATCTTTGATAAACCTTCTATAAAACCTAGCGTGGCCCAAAAAGGCCCTGATCTCCTTCTGATTACCTCGAAAGCCAGACTCTCGCATCGCCCATCAAGACGAAGGGGGTAGCCTTCAGCCTATAATCTTCAGATGTAGATCCGGCCGACACAGGTTGGATATCGCAGTATCTGCAGAATTCCTCTAGGAAGGCGTAAGGACACTCCTTCGAGAGGCCATAGAAATGGGACAAAACGGCCAGTACTCCTGACTTGATTGCGATGGTTCGCATCCCAGGAATAATGGCGATGGCATGGGTGGGCTCTTTTTCGTCATGAGCGTGCAGAGATCCGATTCCTGAGTAGTTATCGACGATGGCCATCTCTGCTTTTGCTAGTTCAAGTGGTGGTGGCTGGGGTGGTACGTTCTGCTCTCCTTCTTCTTCGCTGGTCAGTTGTTCGGCGGCTACTGCTGCTGCTGTTAGTGTGGCTTGGTATCGCGTGGTAACAACACCGGCTTCCTGGATTCTCCAATGAGCGTTCGTATCTCTGTATACGAAGGGATGATTCCAGTGTCCACCACATTGGTACCTTCTCATGAACAGAAAGGAAAACAAATGAGAAAAGAAAATAAACAAGAACTATGTACACCTACGTACTACACACAAACACAAAATAACACCATGCTTCCCCGACAACGGCGCCTTTTTGGCTTGCGGGCTTTTGGAGGGTTTATTGATTCAAGTTATATGGAAGAGATAACTGAACCAGATGGATCAGTTAGCAAATGTCGTTGCCACTTGATCAAGTTGCTCTCGCTCTCGCGCACCACCAATGTAATTTATAAACTCTCAATTTTACACTACTTTAACAGTAAAGTGGCAAGTTCAGGGTCGATCCCACAGAGAAGCTAGTGTATCAAGTGTGTGAGTAGTGAATAGGGGGTTGGCTGCTGCCACGCTTTTACTTTGGGAGTTTTTAACTACTGACTTTACCTTAGACAGAAAAGTAACTAACTACTTGCTCAAGGGAATTTTAACTATTGGGTCAAGTGAGTTTCAGACTAGAATGAAAATTAACTACTTAGAATAGTAAACACGATGACGAAAACAGAACAACTTCGATTTTATACTCAGTATCCAAATGAGTACAGCGAATATGCGGAATGTAAAAAGCTCGAAACTTTAACTACAAAGCAACTTGAAATTAGACTAAGCTAACACTTCGGAAAATACAAAAGCATGTAAAACCGAGAAGATCCTCGGCGGAAAACTTGAGATAACGCCGACAGATATCGAATATTCTGTAGCGCTCACTTCGGTCCCCCTTTAACTAAATGTTTCTCTATCTAAGCTATCTAGATAACTGAGCTAAACTAAAAACTAAAGACGGAAAGGTAAAAGATCGGATGCTTTTGCGTGGTGGCACATCCTCTATTTATAAGCTCGGCAACGACCTCCTGTTGGATAACGATCTTGGCAGTGAATATTCGCTCACGCTGAGAGCGAGCGACTCATCGATTGCTACGTGTTCTTCTTCTAGAATGACGACGCTTTTCAGTAACAAATTCATGACTCAGCTCCGTCCTTGCATCTCATATATCAGCACGTGTCCCCTTCTAGAACGTTGTCCTTGATAACAGAATGATGCACACCATCCAGCTCATTAGCCTCACGTGTCCTTCTTCTGGAAGCCAGTGGTCCCCTCCTTGACTGCTTGATGACTCCCCTTGATCAACTCCCCCGATTTCTGGCCTTTTTCGCCTATTGTACTTGCTTGATCAGTTTGGCCTTGTTACCTTGGTCAAGCGGCATTCCTGCACGTTTAACACTTGCTTTGCGCAATAAACTGATCAAATAGCGTACATTTTACCCCTAAACTGATACATGAAATGGGTCTTATCAGGACTCATGCCGAAAATATTTCTTATTTAGTTGTCAGCCAAACTTGAGTGAACGTGGGATTTTTCTGAAAATTTTTCCCAGTCACCTAAAACTTTTATTTCTTTTTTAAAGTAGACTGCGCAGTCATATAAACTTCTCATGAAATACCATATCTGATCTATGTGAACCGGGAGTGTGGCCACATTCCACGACGGTCACTGGACCGGCCAACTCTAGCGCTAGCACACGGTCCCTATGTGTACACTAGTCCGAGTAGGGTTTGCTGCCCTACTGGGACCCGAATTCGATTTAACTTGCTTGGCATAGCCAACAGATAGGTAATCATAAATAAAACAAGGCATGACAACTCATCTCAAAATATTCACGTTTTCACATAAAGTCACGTTTTGAAAGAAAAGCCTACCTCGTTTGCTTAAATTCTCTCAAACGAGCGCTTCCTGACTGGATTTACTCGTCGTGCGACGACATTCCTTTATAACAAATACATGCTTAAATTAGGCCTTATGCAATTATTTATCTTACATGTATGCATGCCTAAGCGTGCGCTTATTTTTACTTTCTTCTCTCTAAATCTATAAGTCTTAGATCTTTAATTAAATCAATGATTCAATTTATTCGGAGTCTTGCCGAACTACTCGAATATAATAAATTCCCGGATTATTTTCTTTAAGTATTTTGAAATACTTACTTGGCTAATAATATCCCCATCTAATTATTTACTCAGTACTATTTTAACACGGCTTAATAATTTCTCTTCTTCCGTGGCTTAGGGAATTTTTCTTTAAATCCCGGATCTATTTAACGGTAGCCCATAAATTTAATTATTAGGAACAAGGCCCAGATTCACTGTTGTGGCCCAAAGCTTTATATCTCCTTTTTCTTATGTGTCTGGCCGAACTAATTTACTTGAGAGGCCCTGATTCAGGTTAATTGAGGCCCATTTCTCATTGTGGCTCATTTTCAATTAAGTGGAAGGAGCCCAAATCACCATACACTCCATCCCCTCTATCGGCCTACTCTCTCTCATTCTTACTTTTTAACAAAAATGCTTCCTCTTCTCCCTCAACGGACATCACCGCTACACCAGCCGTCTTCGTCGTTTCTTCGCCGGCGTGTAACTCGACGGGGTCAGCCTGTTTCCCTCTGTCTATCTCTTTCACCTCTGCATCGCGTAACCCAATTAGAATTTCAAATCCCTAATTGAAGAGAAAGGGAAGCTGTGCCTCGTTCTTCTCCCTTCTCTCCCGGGCGGACTCAAGTCATCTCGACGGAATCCCAGAGCTCCGCCGTCGCACCTTGGCCATTCCAGTCAGACTCTACACAGAGCGGCCGTCGCTCGCGGCCCCGCCTCCCGGTTCTGGAGCTAAGTCCCCCTTACTTAGTTAATTTGGGGTTTCTCTTACTACTTAGTTTAGGATTGGTGAGGTTCGAACATATTTCAAATTCTGGAGCTTACTGTTGGGTTAAAGTGCAAATTCTTATAGATTTCTTTAAAGTATGTTGATGATATTGTAAATGGTTCTGGTGCTACTGATTGTTGCTATATTGTACATGTTCCTGCTATTGACATTCGTGGGTGATCATCCTAATGTGAACATGCTTCATGAGCCTCTATGTTTGGTTTCGTCTACCTATGTGATGCGGTGGTATTTGAAAAGAAGAGGGCATAGGAGTTTTACCTCTTGGAGGTGAACTTGTTGTGTTCCCTTCTCGTTCATCTGCTCTCTAACTCGTGGCCTAGTGCTTGAGGCTGCTACTTGTGCACCTTGCTGTTGTGTCCTTGCTCCTTGATGGTGTATGGAGTGGATTTGTGGCGTGATGGAGCCAAGGCAGTGAGAGGCACTATGCTTATATAGACAGGGTGTAACTGAATGCCAGAGAAAGCGGTCCTAGGCTGCCCTTTTATTAGCCGATTCTTCCTGCAACAATGCAGGCTCGTACTCGTGCACTAACTGGATTCTTAAGCTCATATGTTGCCTTATTGCAGGGTACTTCAATGCATTTATGAAATCCTTTCTTTTGTGGCAGGTGCACTAAGATGGTTAGGATTTGCTGCTGATATTCCTGGCAATGACTGGTAGAAAAAGGGGTACGAGTTAGTTAATCTCAGCCCCTTTTAGAACCCCTGCAGCTGTTGGATGAGGTGCCAGCTGGGAGGGCAGATCCCTGCAGGCTTTTGCAGGCCCTGGTTGCATTCATGTTTAATCCTTTTGGTGAGGTTTCGGTCCCCTCCAAGTAAGAAGATGCTGCCTCCTTTCCTTGTCTGTTTCTCTCTAGTCCAAGGCTAAGGTGTTTTGGCCACAATCTGCAGGGAATGGGCTGGCCTACACACGGCTTAACGCCCTAACGTCTCCGCCCTTCGGCCTTTTCTGAACTTAGGCCGAGACGGCTTGCAAAGGAGGCCGATGAAGCCCTCTAGAATTTCTCGGTCGTAATGGAAAAGTTCAATTTGAGTTCTCTCTTTTTCTTTGTTTCAACGCATGTAATGTTTAGTATAGTTGTCGGATTTCTTTTCCCTAATTTTCATTGTCAAGCATTTGTAAATTTAAACTTAGCTTGAAACTTGTGTATTCCGTTTACTTAAGAAATAAATGTTACTCTTTCATCGTATTGTACATATTTAAACTGAAAGGATGTAGTCGTTCTACATTCCAAACTTTATTTCATAAATTTCGAGAAATTAGCTCGCGACTATTACATACTAAAATTAGACCAAACAAATGGTAAAAGCAGCAGGAGACCATTATCCTAACTAACTCCCTAGATGCATAGAAGTTGAAAAGGTGAAGGTACAAAAGCATAAAGCATATTTTTAGCCTCACTCTTGGATCTGGGTATTTTCTTCTTCAACAAGTTAAACTAACAACAAAGAACAATAATAATGGATGAATCTCAAAGCTCGAAAATGTAAATGTGATATCTAACTTTAAAAACACAAACAGAGACGAAACAAACTCGAATCTACTTAAACTGGCCAATAGACAAGAGCAACGAAAATTGAACAAGAACAAAATCATGCATTCGTTGTTGCTACGTCTGATTAAAACATGCAAAACACTCAAGAATATAGATCTACTTTGAACTAGGCGTAATCGAAACAAGCTGCTAAATCTATGCTAGGATCAGCACAAGAAGAACGAAACAAAGCTTGATTACTTAAACTAAAATAAGATCCACGGTGCAAGGCAAGAAAACGAGATCAGACACGATTCAACCAACAAAACAAGATCAACTACAAGTTTTAACTACGAAAATCTAAAAAACTAAACAATAACAAAAGTTAAAATTGAATGGAAATGTGAACGGTAAAGTTAAAAGTCTTTGCTCCTAAATGGTGAAACAGCCACCAGACTCACTACGTTGGCAGGAATGACACTGCATGGCGAACATTTCCTTCGGCTGGCGGCCGAAGGTTTGGGGTGAAGCTTGAGGCACGGTGAGTAACTATCTAGGGGTGGAAGGTGATGGATGGAACCGAGAGCTGAAAGTCCTTCTCCTCTTCACGTTAATGCCTCTATTTATAGGGCAGTGTGACCCAAATCCTTAGAGTTACTCCTTTGAATTGACATTTATGCCCTTAGGAACTTCCAAGGTAACCTTTTCCCCTGATCCGATTCTAAGATGTGGTCTCTTGACCAGTTTGCACAATATTTGCTCCTTTTTTACTTATTTTGCCTTCAACATCCCTTGCATGAATTTAGAACTATTTCGTGCACATTTAGAAACTAATTTGTGCCTATTATATGTTTAAGCACGGTAAACTGGCCAGTAACCAATGCACAAAACTCAGCTTATCGTAACAAGGGATGTAATCAAATGCAAACTCTAAATATTGTACAAACTCCAAACTATGATCTAAACCGTTAGAAAATGTCAACAGGTGACAAAATAACAGCAACAGAAAATGTCAGTACATGCTGTATTATGTTGATATTTTTTGTTGCTACTATTTTGTCATGTGTTGACATTTTCTAATGGTCCAGATCGTAGTTTAGAGTTTGTACAGAGTTTGCATTTTATCACTACCCTCAGTAACAAATATAAGTAAATATTATTGCATCAATATGTCATCGTATTACTACAAGAATATACACAACTGGTAAATTAAGAGAGAAGTAGAAAGAAAAGTTAATTAAAGTGTTGTTAGAGAAAAATTGGTCCCACCTCATTAGAGAGAAAAAAGTTTCTAAATTTAGAAAGTGTATATTGTTGGGGATAGACTAAAAAGGAGAGAGTTCATATTCTTGTGGGATGGAGGGAATAAATCACAAAAATGTGAAATTCGGATTTATCCGCAATCATCAGCGTGCGAAAATCTACCATGCAAATTTCAAGCATCTGCCAAAATCTACCGTGTGAATTTCATGCCATTTCTACACAAGTCATATTTTATCCTATAATGCACATACTCCCTCCGTCCCCAAAGAATATAACTTTGGGGTCAGCACAGGTTTTAATGTAAAATTGGTAAAGTAAGAGAGAGGCAGGGACGGAACTAGAAATTTATATAAGCCGGGGCTAGAATTCTAAAAATGCTATATGTAATAATACTCCATAAAAAGATATATTCATAAATAGTACATTTCCTACTTATTTCACAAAGTTTAGTCAAATAATCATACGTATAACATTTAGTTTAGTCAAATAATCATACGTATATAACATTTGAAACCAAAATATTAAATTACGAAATTCTTATCCTTATATAAATGTCTGTCTTTTGGTATATTTAAAATAATATCGTTTCATTAAAATAAGAGAAGAAAAATATTGATTTTAATAAAAATGCATCGATTTAAATTGCATCCTAAGTCGATGGAGCATCTTGTACACGGATAAGACAAGTGAAAAAATTTTAAAAAATCATAATTTAATATTCTAATTTTAAACAATACGTACAAGTAGTGAAAAAATTAAAATATAATTAAATATTTTAATAGAATATTCAAAATATATTAATAGAATAAACTAAGAAATTCACCTAAAATATAAATACTAAGTACGTAATAAGTTAAAAAAGGCATAATATTGAATGAAATGACAAAATCACAATTATTATATTGTTGTTTTTTTTTCAAATCCGTTTAACACACTAAAAGCATCAATAACGGCGGCTGTCCCGACGGACGTCCGACCGGCGTGTTCCGCTATTAGGAAGCAGAGAGGCGGACGCGGACGTGCGATGCGAACACCGGAGTTCTGCGGCATTCCAGGGACGTCCGTCTTGACGTCCGCCATTGCGTCCGAGAAATATAGAACCGAAAGCTGAAGAACGCAGAAACCAGCTCCAAACTACCAGCTAACTAAACTAAACTAGGACCAAGTGTGTGTGTGCGACGGAATCAAGAACAAGAAGTGAGAGCTCCGATTTCAACCCCAGAAGAGAGCTGAAATCCTAAGGATATTCTAACTAAGAGTGCTTGTGAGACCCCTCTTTTCATTTGCTCGGACTCCTCTTTCTTTTGTGTTGGGCTTTCCTTATATCGAGAGGCGTAGGGCTCTGATCCCTAGGGTACCGTTCTCTCTGAAATGCCGTTAGTGCCCTTCACATTCTGTAATGGGGTCTCTGGCTCTATCTTCATGTGGAACTCCTGCTGGCTCCGTTTAATTTTTGACTTGATCCACTCAATGCCGCAGGTTTTGCTTCTTTTCTTTCTTCGCACTTCCGCCCAACTGATTTGTTCTTTCTTCTGAAAATGGCGGATTTCACATACACCTGGCTCAAAAATAGACGTTAGTTCATGGATTTGAGCGCAGTTTTGCCACGGAACACATGCATGAAACCAGCCTCATCAATTATATTAATATCGATCATATACACGTAACACTGCTATTATGACTGAAGAGTCAATCTATACATATATAAAAGGGGAGATTTCGTGTTATTTACAAAACTGTCATTTTAATTTAAAAAATGTAAATTTAATAGAATTGGTTTTTGTTAATAAATTTGTCCATCTTCATTGGCCGTTTCAGAAAATTATCATAACCTTAATTAAGCTAACGTTACATTATTTAAAAGGTCAATTTAATCAATCGACATTATTTGAGAGGTCTAAACAATTACTACTATTGATTTAAGTTATAATAGTGGACATACTAAAAGTCAGTCTGGGAAGAATACCAAAAGCTATAAAGATCTTCTATAAATTCCAATGTAATTGTGACAATTACCACATTCACCAGGTCAGCACATACACCAAGCTTTGTTTATTTGAGTGCTACAAAAGCAATGTGAAGGAAGCATAGATGAAGGAGGAAGAGAGAAAAGCGGGGAGAATGTAGGGGCGCTGATTTCTTATTATTCTAACCCTAGAGATTGTATTTATATCATTAGATTGTTGATTGTTGGAGGAGGAATGAACAAATAAGATTCTTGGAGCTTAAATATTTTTGTTTTCAAGTCCAACATCATAATGAGTTTTATCTTATACTGTAGATGACTAAAAATTGTATTGATGATAGTTTTTTTGTATTATGTATTTTAGGTACAAAATTGTAGGAGTATATTATTGATGGATTAGTGATTAACTTAAAAGTAAAGACATATTTAGTTATCAATTAATTAAAAGCAAAATAATATATTTTTGATGTGTTTACAATTTGTGTTAGGTATCCAAAATATTTTAATTAATATTCATGAGTTTATTTAATAAGTGATTTTTTCCAGTGCATAATTACTTTTGATGTCATATGGAGTACTACATTTCGAAATAAATACAATATGTCATGTATAGCATTTTTTTATTTTATTTAATTAATTTATAATTTTAATTATTGTTTTGAAAATATTTTAGTCCGTGTATGCACGGGAGTAATACTAGTTTTATTTAAAGTTTAAACTATGGGAGTTGACATTAGTACATTATAGAGCACCCTAGCTAGTGTATGTTAATCAAATTTTCATAAAAACAAAAATGTAGTTACAAACAATCAAGTTTGACCTAGTTTAAACTACTTTTTTAGAACTTATAGAAAAATATATACAAATTCAATTTTGTATATTGTCGGCTATTGCTAAAAATGCTTCAATAAAATAGGATGGATTTACCCATTCGCCATTTCCATTCCCAAATATAGAAAAGTTAAGTAATTTTTTTTAAGTAAGTTGTAAATAAATATTGACATAAAATATGCAAAGCAATAATTAAAATAAAACGCCCTTCCGCCGCAGAATAACTGCTTCAAGAAATCGTTCTCATTTTTATTTTTTTACTACTTTTTTTCGTCACCCCTTTTCAAAGACTGTATTTTTAGTCTCCCGTCGACGGTGCGAAATCTAACATGTTTTTATTGAGACCAATCAACTGGGCATCTATTCTCTTTCTTGGTCTTGCCTCCTTGCTATATTACAAATATCCTAGTCTCAATGATTCGCCACCTGATCCAGATTCCCCAAAATCAGTTTACGACTTCACCGTAAAGGTACACCCTTTAATCCCCTTGTTCGAAATTGGACGCATGTTAATTCTATTTGGGTTTTCTTTTGATTGGTTGGCTATTGAGATTTAAATTTCCCAATTGTGGGTCTCATTTGTGTTTCATCTTTGGAAGGGTAATCTCAAAATGGTTAGAATGTTGATGAAGTTCTTGTTTTCTTCTTTTTGTTTGTTAACCTTCTGTGATATGCCTTAAGGCATAAGCCACACCCATGTATTATCTCTATCTGTTCTTACTTCTAACTCATTAAAGATCAAAACTTTTTTTGTGCAAGAATGTGTTGCAATTTTTACTTCTAGAATGTTTCATGAGTGGCTAATGCAAGATAATGAATTGGGAACTTCTCTTTCATGTGAAATGGCATTTCATTCACCATGTTTGTGTTTGCTTACTGGATCCACTAGATAGTACTCCATCCGTTAGTAGAGTCATATCTAATCGGCATGGAGATTAAGAAAGAGATGTATAGTATATTAATAATAGTAGATAATAAAGTAGTAGAAAGGGGAGAGTAGAGAATAAAGAAAATGTGTTACTTTTTGCTAAAAGAAAAAATTGACTCAAATACCATGGACCGTCCCAAAAATGGAAAAATGACTCATCTACTATAGAATGGATGGAATGGAGGGAGTAGTTGTTTACTAGAAAAGCTCTATTACAATGCCCATTTCCGGGCTTTGGTCAGTGGTATTCGGGATTTGCTTGATCATCCTCCGGCACAACTTCCTTACACTCGTTGATTGTTAGATTCTTGGGTTTGGTTTGCTTTTACTTCCAACAAAAGGAAAAGCTATGTTTCTTGTAATGCTGATTGTTTACAATGTCGTTATTCTTCAATCAGTATATTTCGCTCTTTAGAACCTATGCGCTGAAGTGTAACTTGTTGAGCAGGAGACTTAACCCATGTTTCGTATGCTAAACTTACTCAAATACAGGATATTCATGGGAATGATGTTCCTTTGAGCAACTACAAGGGGAAGGTTCTTCTGATAGTGAATGTAGCTTCGAAATGGTATACGACTACATCTGGTTCTCTCTCTCATTAGTTTCCTTCTTTTGGTATAGTATTTATTTACTCTAAAATCTCAGAATTTCCCCTAACATGTAAAGTTCGAAGTTAGTTCTACATTTATGGTAAGTAATTTGGCATTCTTTGCAGTTGGATGCTGGATAATGCCATCAAACATAATTATAAGTTATAGAGAACTTACTTAAAATAAGCGTTCCGTTTACTATTGCATGGAGGTCTATGACTTGTTCGAGACTATTGAAGTAGTTCTTGATAAATTTGTCGGTGTTACTTGTGTTACGCTTAAGATACTTACTATATTTTGTTGGCTTTGTTCATATTAGAAGAACGACTATTCAATCAGTAAGTGTCTGATCATGATTTGAACTTCTATAACTAGTTTCTTAGCATTACCTTTAACAATTCTCTTTTATAGTGGTTTAACACAGTCAAATTACAAGGAGTTGAACGTGTTGTACGAGAGATATAGAGATCGAGGTTTGTTAATACTTCCAGTTGTTCATAGGCCAAAGCTAAAATGTGTTTTCTAAGTGTCATTGTGTTGTGTCTTCTTCCAGGCTTTGAAATCCTCGCGTTTCCTTGCAATCAGTTTGGTTATCAAGAGCCAGGAACTAATGAGGAAATCGAGGAAACTGTGTGTACTAGATTTAAAGCTGAGTTCCTGATATTTGACAAGGTATTCGTTCTTATTATTGCATATGTTGAACTGTATTTGGACATGTAATAAGCGATCTTCGTTCATGACTTAATCGTTTGTGCTTTCTAGTTTCTAGTAAAAAACTGACTGACATACATACTGGTTGAAACTGCATTCAGATCGAGGTCAATGGAAAGAATACAGCACCTCTTTACAAGTTCTTGAAGTCGGAGAGAGGTGGGCTGGTTGTCAATGCTATCAAGTGGAATTTTACGAAGTTTTTGGTGAATAAAGAAGGAAAAGTCGTGGAGAGATACGCTCCAGGCACATCGCCACTTGCAGTTGAGGTAGGAAAGTTAGCCAGAAAACAATCAGAAATTTGAATGTGGTCAAAATACTAGTTTTAATTTCAGACTTTCAGTAACTTGCATATTGATTTGTTGCTCATATTTTGTTTTTCTTTTTCTTGCAGAAAGACATACAGAATATTTTGCCATAATATTGAAGTGCATTGTCAGACAGAAGAAATGAGATGAAATATTCATCTTTCTCCATCACTTGGTATTTATGGTCCATCTATTTGTACCTTTTTACTTTTGATTTCTTTGTCATGATGTTTAACCAAAGATGTAATGTAATTTTACTCTAGTTGTATTTATCTTAGTTGTAATACTATAAAATATACTTCATAATTTGTCTCACATATGTATTTTTTATTTAATTTTTTTTCACATCTACACGTATTCTCTCCGTCCCTTATTAATTATCCATTTTTGTCAGTCACTTATTAATTGTTCACCTTTTACTTTTTACTATAAATGGTAAATATGCACCACATTCCATAACTTATTTCACTCACATTTTATTAAAACTAATACTCGCTCCGTCCTTCATTAATTGTCCACTTTTTTCCATTTTCGTCCATCCCCCATTAATTGTTCACTTTCATTTTTTTTTACCAAAAATGGTAAGTAGACCACACATTCCACTAACTCATCTCACTCACATTTTATTACTCTCTCCGTCCCATAAGAATATGCATGTTTTCCTTTTTAGTCTGTCCCACAAGAATATGCACTTTCCAATTTAGAAACTATTTTCTCTCTAATGAGTTGGGACTCATTCCCCACTACCAATACTTTAAGGCCATGTTTGGTTGCCAAGATTCTGTCTGGGAAAGTAATCTGATTCCTTAAATTTTAAATTCCTGTGTTTGTTTCCGTTTTTAATCAAACTGGGAAAGTAATCAAAATCCTGAAACAAGGAAAGTTAGTACAACTTTTTAGAATTCTGAATCCTAACTTTTCTTAGGTATTCTTTTTCCCAGTTTTAGGATTCTTACATATTTAATGCAATATAGTACAATTTATTATTATTATTATTATTATTATTATTATTATTATTATTATTATTATTATTATTATTATTATTATTATTATCATCATCATTATTATTGTTATTATTTATTACAATGTTTTAAAAATAATTTAAAAGTATAAACCATACTTTATTTTTATTTTTATTATCATAATAATAATAATTTATTAAATAATTAAATATAATTATAATTACATAATAATATAATAATTATTAATTTATAAATTAGTAATTAACAATAAAATTGTAGTGAAATTTTAAATTATAAAATTTATTCAATTAAAAATTAAGTAAATATAATGATAATAATAATAATAATCTTATTTATTATTATATTATTATATATTATGATGTATAATCCATATTTAAACTATCCATCGTAATAATAAATAAAATAATATAATCATTATCATTTGTAATTAATAATTTATTAAATAATATGTATTATTATTTTTTATAAATAAAAAATGATAAATATATTTTTAGTTTAGTGTTTAAATCAAATATATACTTTCAAATCTTGATATTTTCCAAACACGGGAAAGTAAAGTTATTAGAAATCATATTCCCGGGATTTATTTTCCCAGGAATCATTTTCCTTGCCAACTTTACTTTCCCGCCAACCAAACATGGCCTAATTACTTTTTCTCTCTACCCCTCTCTTACTTTACCAATTTTGAATCAGAACCCGTTCCGAACCCGAAGTGCATTTTCTTTGGGGACAGAGGAAGTATAAAACTAATATATAAAAGTGGAACCTCTATTTCACTAACTTTTTCAACTCACTTTGTAAAACCCGTGTCGGATTCAAAATAGATAATTATCAGGGGACAGAGGGAATATATAAAAGTAGGCCCCCCACATTTCACTAACTTTTTCAACCCACTCTCCTTTACATTTCTAAAAACCTGTGCCAAAACCAAAATGGACAATTATTTGGGGACATAGGGAGTATTAAATACGGCCTTCGTCCAGCCACAAGTGATCAACTTTCCATTTTGGGTTGTCCCACCACAAGTGATCAATTTCCTTTTTTAACAAAATACAAAACTTTAACTTTCTTTTACTTTATTCCATCTCTCTTACTTTATTATCTCTTTCTTACTTTATTATCTCTTTATCTCTCTTACTTTTTCCTCTCTCATACTTTATTTTCTCCACTTTAACTCAATATATATCATTTTCTTAAATCTAGTGCCCAAGAGAAATTCATCACTTGTGATGAAACGGATGGAGTATGCAATTGTATAACAAATAAATTTAATTGTGATATATACTTTGTATCCTACCATTAGTGTAATTCACACGTCGATAAACTTCAGCCTTCTAACTATCTCTCTAAGAGCACCAACAATGGACCCCATCGGCTGTCATAGGCCACCATTGTGGGGAGGGAGCCCATCTCCAACCCCCAACGCCTCCGCCCCAGGCCCGATCAATCGCCCCAAGTACCTCATCGGCTTCGCATCGGCCCTGCGATGGGCTTTCATTGTGGAGGCTCGGCCGATGGCGGAGCCGATTTTCATATTTTTTTTAAATTTATTTTTTTAATTTTCTTCACCTATTATAAAAACCTCAATCTCCTCTCCTTTATTTCACGGAGACACTGATGTTTTATTGTAATTTTATTTAAATTCGCTTCTCGTTGTATTCTGTTTTCCAATATTATGTAATTTTATTTATATTATTTATATTATTTATACATTTATTCTTTATTTAGTTTTTAAAATGAAATACTCTATCCGTCCCAAGATAAGCGACTCCCTTCTTTTTTTCCCCTCATTTTGGAAAAATGATATAAAATAGTTGAAGTGGAGAAAAAGTAAAGTAAGAGTAAGAATTATGTAGAGAAGACTCTCCTCTACATAAGAGCTTATCTTAGGACGGAGGGAGTATGTTTTTTTGCCATATATTATGTTGTCTTTAATTTACATCAACAATTAAAAGTGAAATAAAACAGTGATGATTTGAAAATGAGATAGACTCTGAGATAGGCTCTGTGATGGGGGCTCTCATTGCAGGTAGATGGGCTCTGAGAAGGGTCTGCTGACGCGGGAGGAAAAAATGGACATAGGCTCTGAGATGAGCTCCGTAGATAGGCCACCATTGCTAATGCTCTAAACCATGAATTCTACTCCATCTGGCCTATCAGAGTGTGTACTCTTTTCTTTTTAGTTCATCTCATAAGACTATGTACTTTCTAATTCTAGAAAGTCTTTTATCTGACATGAGCTAAGACATATTTCCACTAACAATACTTCAGTTATTTTTTTTATATCTATCTTTTACTTTACCAATTGTGCATTAAAACCATGTCCAATCAAAAGTGCATAGTTTCGTGGGACAGAAGGAGTATATTATTATTGAAAATGTTGAATATTTAAAAAAATATATAAATAATTAATTGAAATAATAAGATATTACTCCATTCGTCCCAACTTAAGAGTCCTAATTGGTTAGGGCATGAGTTTTAAAGAAATGTAAAGAAAAGTGAGTTGAATAAGTTAGTGGAATATGAGTCTCACTTATATATTACTTTTATAATAAAATGTCAGTGGAATAAGTTGGTGGAATATGAGGCCTCTCTACCATTTATGGTAAAAATGAAATATGACTCTTAAGTTGGGATAAACGAAAATGGCAAAACAAGACTCTAAGTTGGGACGAAGGGAGACAATTATGATTTTTTAAGTCCACGTGATAACACTGTTTCTCATTTCTATTTATTTGCTCTGTGCATCTTGAGAAAATCGGATCCGTGGGGGAGTTTACAACTAAAATAACGAAAATGTACCCACTTTGTTAATTGTTCCATATATGGAAAAACGTCACTCTCGTTGGCGTTTCATTAAGTAAATACGCCAGCACGGTCGGCGTTTTACAATTTCGACTGATTTTGTGCAACTACAGCGTAAAGTGTAATACGCCCACGTGGTTGGCGTTTTTAACTAAAAACGCCATCCATGTTGGCGTGTTTAGCAAATTAGAAACGCCGACACGGTTGGCGTGTTTCAATTCAAAAACGCCAACACAGTAGGCGTGTTTAGACAGAACAATATATCATCCTCTTCTCCCCCAAATCGCGAAACTCACACCACACACCTCGCGATTTTATCCAAAGCAGCGCCTCTTCGTCGCGATATCGCCTTCTTCTCCGTGATTTCGCCCTCCCTCCATCAATCGGTGCTATTCTTCCCCATTTTCGTATACTTTGCGGTTAGTATGCTTATCTTTTACATTATTAGAGTAATTATTGGATAGTTAGTTAGGGTTTGAAATGGGTTGTGAATTGAGTTGAAATATTGTGTTGAATTATTATTTAGCATATTGGCTTGTTTGTATGACATTATTGTTGATTAATAGTTGAGATATTGGTCTTTAGTTAGGGTATAAATTCGATTAAAAACCTAAACCCTAGTGTTGTTCTAGCTTAAGATTTGGGCAACTTGATTTGGTTTATATGAGTTTTAAAGTGGTGTTGCATTATTTGGGTCTAGGTGTTACATTATTTGATATTGGGTTCAATAATGACAAATTATTGAAATTGTTTAGGTTGATGTATATTGTTTAGTTTGAATTGTTAATGTTGTGTAGGTGAATTGTGTTAAAATTTTGTGTAATGTTGTGTAGGTGAATTTGTGTAATGTTGTGTAGGTGAATTTGTGCATTTTTGTATTGTGCATTATTTGATATTGGTGTTCCATTTTGTGATATTGACTTAAATAGTATCCAAGTATTGAAATGGTTTGTGAATTGTTTAATTTGAATTGTGAATGTTGTGTAGGTGAACTATGGCATCATCTTCAAGTGCTCGTCGAAGACTGTTATGTGGTCCTAAGGACCCTTCCGTATTATATCTTCAGAGACAACACGTCTCTAATAATATATGGGCAGGAGTTCCATCAGAAGACGTACGCTGCAGAAGATACGAATGAATCATTTGGGATGTTCCCATACATCCTCGTGTTTTGGCAGTGATAGACGAGATGGGGTTCGGCGGGATATTGAGGTGTGGTCAACCAAAAGACATTGGCCATAATCTTATCACAGCATTGATTGCACGATGGAGGCTAGAGACTCACACGTTTCACTTTCCAGTCAGTGAAGCGACAGTGACATTAGAAGACGTGGAGGCCTTATGGGGCCTCAAAGTTGACGGTGATGCTCTGACGGGTTACATCCCTACCAAGGATGTCAACTATTGGAAGCAAATTTCTCTGGATTATCTTGGCTTTATTCCAGATGTAGTTGATTTTAAAGAAATGGTTTGGAAGCAGACAAGCTTATCAAATCAACTGAGGATTGAGTTGAGTGATGAACACGACCAGTACATATATGTTCAACGTGCTCGTGTTTATTGTCTGCTGTTACTTGGTGGTCTGATGATCCCGAACGCATCCGGTAATAAAATTCCATTCTTCCTCTTGCAATTCTTCATGGATGTAGAACGATGTGCTAGCTATAGCTGGGTGGTGCGACTCTTCCTTTCTTGTACCACAATCTATGTGAAGCTGCCCTTGCTAGGAGGACCGATGTCGGGGGAGCTCTTACTTTGTTACAGCTGTGGGCTTGGGAGAGAATCCCAAATATTAGACCGCAGATGCTAAATCTCGTGCCTATAGACTACGTACCATGTGCAGTCGCGTAAGTTGTTCACTAATTAGTTTTTTAAGCATAATTTTTATTAATTTCTGTGTTACTCGCTCATAATTTAATTTTTTTAGATGAACTGGTCTGACCTCATATGTAAAAGCACCTGGGCATTGCATTGAAAATTTCAGAGACCAGTTTTCCATAATGCACGCCAACCAAGTAATTTACGTAACCTAATTTGTTGTTTGTTTGCTGTTTTGATTGAATTTGTTTTGACTAAATTTGATTCATCTGTAGTTTATTTGTAGGTTTACGTAACCTATTGCAATTGATGAGTATATGGATTGGTTTCGCAGGATAACCGTGGTGTACTTAACAAAACCTGGCGTGCATGCTCAGGAGGGCTTCCATGAAACGGCATCCTCTCATAGCTAAGCAGTAAATTGAAACAACGAGCCACTCATTTAAATTCATATGATGAAATGTAATTAACTTTGAAAATTGTAGGTGGAGGGAGACGCTTCACAAAATACGCCACTTTCTAAGTGGGCAAGACATGACAATCCATCAAATATTGATAAAAAATTAGATATACTAGAATATATAATATCATAACAATCTATCAAATATTTCTATTACTTACACCACAATACATATTATCATAAAAATCCCTCAAATATTGGTCAAATTATGAATATACTAACCGAATAGGAAGACTAATGTTTGGAAGAATGAACCAAAATCGAAATCTTCACCCTCAAATCGCCGATTGTGTCGACCCGAGCAAGAGTTTCCTTAAGGTTTTTCGCCTTCGGGGAGAGTTTTCGCAATTGGGGAGGGAAAGTGATTAGGGTTCGCGTTTTTGGGAGAAATCTTGCTGATATCTGGTTCAACGCTAACACGCCAACTTGGATGGCGTGTTTAACATTAAAATGCCAACGCTGAAGGCGTTTTTAACCAGAACACGCCCACGTGGATGGCGTTTTTAAACACGAAGAAAACGCCATCAACGTTGGTGTTTTTAAACCAAACACGCCAACCTAGTTGGCGAGTTTAAATAAGTACCGTATTTTTTTAAATTCACAAATTCACTGTAAAACGCCATCACAGTTGGCGTTTCCACTTAATAAAACGCCGGCTCGGTTGATGTTTTTTCCCATATATGAAACAATTAACAAAGTGAGTACATTTTTGTCATTGTAGTGGTAGAGTGCCCCCCAAACCCGATTTTCTCGTGCATCGGGGAGTGACACTAGTAACTACTAACGGTGTACGATAAATCCCAATCGACCATCAAAAATGTTACGAGTCCGGGTCGGGTTGTGAGATTTGGCCGTACCGTGTGGCAATTGATGAATTGAAGTATGAACTCGCGCGGGAGATAAAACCCCTCTTCTCTCCTTTGTCTGCAACCTCGCCTATTTTGACGAAAATGGAAGTTAGCGGCGATAGCCCAGCTGAATCAAACAAGTCGAAATCGAAATCGAAAACGCCTAGAAAGCCCAAAGATGCCCAGCTTCTCAAACAGAGTACTCTTTGCTTTCTCATGCCTTCAATTTCCGTTTATGTATATACGGAATTGTTTTTTTTTCTCCATAGTTTTCTGTCGAATTGATGTTGTGCTTCATATTTATTGTAGAATCTCCGGCGGAGTTCTTTGCAGATAATAAGAACATTGCTGGATTTGATAATGTGAGGTTTATGTCTAATTGATTTGGCTTAATCTCTCCGTGTGTTTTTGCTTCATTATCCTTGCTATATATTTTCTCAGCCTGGAAAATGTTTGTACACAACTGTTAGAGAGCTTGTTGAAAATGCACTTGATTCAGCTGAGGCTATCGCAGAGCTTCCCGTCATTGAAATAACAATGTATGTATCTTTATGTGGATGCGTTAGTTAGATCTGGATCAAGTATTTATTGCTACTGATGCTTTATTGTTGGTTGTTCTAGTGAAGAAATTGGGAGAAATAAATTCAACTCCATGATCGGTCTTGCTAATCATGAACGGGTTGATGAAGCGCTATACGATGACTTTGAGACAGACAAGGCTCGTGAGGTGCATATATATTTTTATTATAGCATGGTCAATTTCCACAATGATAGTTCTGTAGCATTAAGTTCTTGCTTTTCAGAAAAGACTTGCCAAGGAAGCTCGTTTCCAAGAGACTCAAGCAAAGAATGCTGCTCTTGGGAAGAAAGTTAAAGCACCAACAGCTTTTAAACCCACAAAAAGTCGTGAGGCCTCATATTATCGGGTCACTTGTAAGGTGTAAATTGATACATTCCTTCTACACTATTGTGATGGCTTTTTTACCACTTCATTTCATCTAACCCTAGAAATCTGAAATTCTAAGATACATGATAGTAGTATGCAATTAGTCAATCAACATCTGATTATATTGTCTTTGATGCAGGATAATGGTAGGGGAATGCCGCACGATGATATCCCAAACATGTTTGGGCGAGGTTCTTTTTACTTGACTCTGATAGCTTGTTCTTATGAATAGATTATATTCTTTTAGGACCCGTTCACTTTCCCATTTACAAAATGGGAAGAATTAAATCTGAATCTAATGTATTAGGTAGGGCACACACAATTGTGGGCGGTTTCTGCTGTTTAGTGAGTAAGAATAGCACTCTTTTTTTGCGGGTAGGGCCCACACAATTGTTGGCGGTTTATGATTGTACAGACAAAATTGCCCTTATGAAAAGAGTTAATTAGAGGGGAAACGAAAATGCTAGGGGTAATTGAGTAACTATACTTCCATTTCTTGGTGGACTAGAATTGAAAACCACCTCTCTCGTAAGATTTATTTCTGGAATTTTTTGGATGAACAGTGCGGGCCCTAGTACAATTCAAGGGCCGAGAAGTAATGAATCATGGAAGGTGAACATCATATTTACCCCCTAATTGAACCTATTTCTGGGCATATCTGGAAAAGTGAACGGGTCCTTAATTGGAAATTTTTTACTGATAGCTCTTGTATTTTATTTCAACATATAACATTGTGAAATTTAATTGTAACCAACATTCATATAATACTTTGTATTTTCCTTCTAAGAGTGACATCTGTGCAGTCCTCTCTGGAACTAAGTACGGCTTAAAACAAACCAGAGGAAAATTTGGACTTGGTGCGAAGATGGTAGGTTTTGTAAATAATTGGCTATTGTGCACAATACTCTCATAAGTATCGACTCTCGATCTGTATGTGAGGCAAAGTTCTCATCACGATATTGTCAGCTGCTGCTTTATTATGTTATTACCAGCTTATGAGTGTAGTTCCATTATGAAGGTAGTGACATGTTGTCCCACAAAGACGTAACCTTATCTATTCACTTGTGTGCAGGCTCTTATCTGGTCCAAGATGAGTACTGGGCTACCTATTGAAATTTTTTCTTCAATGAAAGGCCATACATTTTCATCGTTTTGCCGATTAGACATTGATATTCATAGGTATGCCTACATGTCTTCAGGACATGACTTAGCATCCTTTTGAACGTTGTTGAAGTGAGTCAAGTCCAAAGTGATAGTATTGCACTTCGTTAATTTCCAGGAATATTCCTCACATACATGTCCATGAGAAAAGAGAGAATCATGAAAGGTGGCATGGAGCTGAAATTCAGATTGTAATCGAGGGAAACTGGACAACCTATCGTGTATGATTTCATAAATTTAACATTTCCTTATGATAAAGACTGTTATCCTGACATGAGATTCTTGTTTGCATCTGCAGTCCAAAATATTGCATTACATGCGTCAAATGGCTGTCATCACTCCTTATGCACAATTTCTTTTCAAATTTCTATCAGAGTCTCCAGAGTACTTGCTTTTCCTTTGTCTTAATCCCATGTTATTCTTTTCTTACTGACTTATTTTTCAGTATATCTGTAAACTAATAAATAAACTTCATGGCTTGCTTTTGCAGTAAAAATATGAGCGTGAGATTTGCTAGAAGGACAGATATAATGCCACCAGCTCCTCTTGAGACCAAGTACCATCCTTCAGCAGTTGATTTGCTTTTGATAAAAAGACTTATTGCTGAAACTTCAAAGCAGAATCTTTTGCAGTTTCTTCAGCATGAATTTGTGAACGTTGGGAAGTCCCATGCTGAGCGTTTAATTGGTAAGACATGCAGGTGATTGTTGTTATTTGTGAAAGAACAATGCAGGAAAATGCTCATGATTTTGATATATGAGGGGAAAGATCTTAAGCCTTGGAAGAGCAAGGCCCCTATGTAAATGTCATGGTTTTAAGTAACAAGATCATATTGGTTAGGCTAGTATAGTAATCAGATGAATTTTGAAACCATTTTCCATGTCTATTTGTCTATGGTTTGCTTCCTCTGTTGTATGGTGTCCTTTGAAGCAAGTATCTTGTATGGTTATAGCAATCATGGGAGTCGCAGTGAACAGTGGAGTAAAAGTAATGGCAATTCTTTAAGCATGGATAGAATCCAAATGAATATGAATATAATCAAGTTGTTATGTGTAGCTCTTCCATCTCTCGTTATCATTCGTGTGATCACTCCTAGTTTCCTATAGACTCTTTTAACTTTTGACAAATATTAAGAGTTGTACAATGTCTAGTTTTTCCAAGAAGAGCATCGCTAAACGCTAAGTTATTATGAGGTTTTAAGCAATCTTCTTTTCTTTAGCACATTCCATTTGGAATGGTTACTAAACCATGTCGCTATGGTCATAGAGTAGCATTCATGCTTAATTTATTTGGCCAATCGAATTCTAAAGATGATTGATAAGTCCACATAACGAAAATACCTGCTTATAATTCCAAAATGGGGTCTATAACTGGCTTGTTTTAATGATATATTATAGGAGAAATGGGTCCAGATTTTTCTCCCAAAATGGCTGTGAAGTCTCTTACATCTCAGCAAATTGTTCGCATCCATCAGTTGTTCCGTCAAGCAAAGTTTGATGATCCCAGTGGTGATGTAAGTTTTACTCATTAAATGCTTCTTCCTTCTTGGTTATTTGGTTCCGGTTTCATTTCGCTGATTTGATAGTATCATTTCGATAAGTTTCAGATTTCCTTTGCTTTCATTTATTCCAATTTATTGCCTTAGCTGTGATCACTTGCAGTGTCTTAGTCCTGCTGGAGAATATAATCTACGATTAGGGATCATAAAGGAACTGCATCCGGATATGGTTGCTACGTATTCAGGAAGGTAGCCTTAGCCATTAAGTTCCTGATCTTTTTTTCTCTGCTAATTGGATGAAGTTTAGTTTACTATGAAATGAGAAATTTAAATATGGTTATCATCTCATGCAGCGCTCAAGTGTTTGAGGGCCATCCTTTCATTGTGGAAGCAGGACTTAGTTTGGGTGGAAAAGATGTTAAACAAGTTAGTTCTCTCTCTAATCGATGCTTCTTGCAGAGTACTTAAAAACAGCTTCTTTGATTTCAATAATGTACTTTCAATGCCTTGTTTGGTTCCTTAGTGCTTACCTCATATGCATTTAGAAGCAGGTGATTTGCAATGCCACTGTCACAGATTTTTGTGAGTGAGATAATAAAATATCCAAATTGAGATAACACACATAAAAAGTAGCCAAAAGTAATAATAATAACATAACTACAGTTACTATTGTACCCTTACTGCATTTTGGATTTAATTTTTAATATCATCAAATCAAATATTAGAAATGTTTCACTTTTTATCCTTATTTATTTTCCCACACTTACTATCCTATCTCAATTTTCGACCTACCCTCAACCGATTCTGCCTCGATCCGGTTGTGAAAGCTTCGCCTCTGATTTTGAATCATGATGCCCAGTGTTGTTAAGGTTGTGGGGCGCTCTGGGTCGATGAGGTGGGAATCTGGGTCGCGGGGCGATGAGGCGATGGGGCGAGGGACCCACGCATCGGGGCGCCAAAATAGGCGAATTATGTTTAATATTTAAATTTGTGTCTGTTTATTGCTTGAATGTTTATACATAATATATTAGTATTATCCCATCAAATAAATCTATATACATTATTATTCCACATTGGAAAGAGATCTTTAGGCTTAAAGATAAGCTTATAGAAAAAATATACAAAATTTCTAAAACAGCATAACACAAACTAAATAATTGTCAGCATTAGAAAATAGGATAGTTTCAAAACGAATTGCAAAATATAAAGTAAATAACTAAATATCATCATCACTTAAAGGTCGGTCCTCCTCTTCTTCATCAGATACAACTAAATTAATATCTTCATGGTCTTCGTTGTCATCCACAAGAGTAGCTTGTTCCCTTGTACTTGTGCTACCTCTAGTATGGTACACTGGTTACGACACTCTAGAAGCTCTACCAACCTCTCTCCAATGAAGATTATCATCCTTAAATATCAAATCATCATGATCATTATTCTTATCCTCATCATCCTCATCCCCCATCCTACCAAGTAACCATACATCACTTTCATCAATTTCACTCAAGAGAATATGATCAGTTTTGTCAATAATCTTGAATCCACGTTTAAGTGCTATTTTATACTTCACAAACACTGAGGCACTCAATCTTTATTGTGTTAGACGAATCCGCTTTTGGTATGAATCTAAAAATGAGGAAAATAAAAAATGTTAGTTTATTTAAAATTATAAATAAGATTCATTGAAATTCTAATTACTTACCTGTTGAAGAACACTCCAATTTCTTTCACAACCGGTAGCACTACATGTTAAGCTCAACACTCGAATTGCAAAACTTTGCAAATTTGAAGATTTAGATCCAAAGCTTCCCACCATGCAGCTAAAGGGAAAAATATATATAAACATTTATCATTACCATTCAAATGAAAATAAATAATAATGAAAAAAATGAATAATTACCTGGTGCCATATGATTTCTGTTTCGAATAGCCATAGGATATCCAAAACAAGAGACATCTGCCCTAGGCATTTCTCCCCTAATGATCTTGTCTTGAATATTTTGGTCGTGAACCTACTTCTCATGACATGCATACACTGCCGCATTTGCCTAAAAGACTCCCAGATTCAAGTAATGACCTGCAACCTGCCCTCTTAAAACTTTTCTTCTCATCCATGGAATGAATTGGAAATGGTCTCTTTGCATTGATCCATAGCCTCGTAAATATACCTTATAGTGGGCTTACACTCAGCATCAACTATCCTCAACACTTGGACAAGAGGACAACCCAATCTAAGTGCATAGAAGATATGACTCCAGTAATTGTCATTAAGCACCGTAGTAACGGGAGGCATATCGTCTATGCTCTCAAATTGAGTTGTCCTATTGTCCAAGTGTTGAGAATGGTTGATGCTGTGTGTAAGCCCGCTATGGAGTATATTTACGAGGTTATGGATCTATGCAAAGAGGTCATTTCCAATTCATTCCATGGAAGAGAAGAAACTTTTAATAGGGCATTTGATATAATTGATTCTCGATGGGATAATCAGTTGCGGGTCATTACTTTAATAAGGGAGTCTTTTATGCAAATGTGGAAGGTGTTTACACATGTTCAGAGATCATGTATGCATGTCATGAGAAGTTGGTTCCCGACCAAAATATTCAACACGTGATCACCAGGGAAGAAATGCCTAAATGCAGATCGGCAGTCTCTTGTTCTGGAAATCCTATGGCTATTCGAAACACAAATCAAATGATATCAGGTAATTATTCATTTTCTTTGTTATTATATTTATTTGAATGGGAATAATAAATATTTATATTTTCTATCTTCCTAAAGCTGCATATGGGAAGCTTTTGGATAAATTTGCAAAGTTTTGCGATTCGAGTGTTGAGCTTAACATGAAGTGCTACCGGTTGTGTGAGAGAAATTGGAGTGTTTTTCAACACATAAGTAATGTAATAAGAATCTGAATAAATTTTATTTATATTTTGAATAAACTAACATATTTTATTTATCGTCTAGCACCACAAAGATTGAATGACTTAGTTGTTTGTGAAATATAACAGAGCACTCAAATGTAGATTAAGGACAAAACTGGTCCTATTCTCTTGAGTGAAATTGATGAAAGTAACATATGGTTACTTGGTTGGATGAGGATAAGAATAATGATCATGATGATTTGGTATTTAAGGATGATAATTTTTATTGGAGAGAAGTTGGTAGAGCTTCTGGAGCGTCGGATTAGTGTACCATACTAGAGGTAGCACAAATACTAGGGTACAACCTACTCTTGTGAATGGCGATGAAGATATTAATCTAGTTGTATCTGATGAAGAAGAGGAGGACCGACCTTTAAAGTGATGATGATATTTAGTTATTTACTTTATATTTTGCAACTTGTTTTGAAACTATTTATTTTCTAATGATAGACAATTATTTAGTTTGTGTTATGCTGCTTTAAAATTTTACTAGTATATTTTTTTATAAGCTTCTCTTTATGCCTAAGCTTCTCTTTTCAATATGGAATGATAATTATATAGATTTATTTGATGTGATAAATACTACTCCCTCCGTTCCGCGGTAGTTGAGTCATTTCTTTTTCTGCACTCGTTTTAGAAAAATGATAATAAATAGTTAAAGTAGAGAAATAGTAAAGTACAAGAGAGAATAATGTAGAGTCTTGAGTCTTATCTATATTATTCTTTTTTTTACTTTATTTCTTCTCCAATTTGACTATTTATTATTATTTTTCCAAAACGAGTGCAGAAAATGAAATAGCTCAACTACCATTGAACGGAGGGAGTAATATATTAATATGTGTATAAACATTCAAGCAATAAAACAAAAACAAATATAAATATATATAACATAATTCGCCTATTCTGGTGCCCCGATTAGTAGGTCTGTTGCCTCATTTGACTATTTATTAGTAGTTTTCCAAAACGAGTGCAGAAAATGAAATAACTCAACTACCATGGAACGGAGGGAGTAATATATTAATATGTGTATAAACATTCAAGCAATAAAACAAAAACAAATATAAATATATAAAACATAATTCGCCTATTCTGGCGCCCCGATTAGTGGGTCTGTTGCCTCATTGCCCTGCGACCCAGATTCCCACCTCATTGACCCAGACCCTTAACACTGGCTAGCACAGCCCCAAGGTGGCTGGGGCGAACAAGGTGCAGGGGGCACAGCTGACCTTTATAATACATAAAACTCTAAACAATTGCTCAAATTCTGAAACCCTAAAACACTATTAACACTTTTGAATCTACAATAGATTTAACACTTTTGATTCTACAATAGATTTAACAGTTTAATCCGTTCTTCAAATTGTTGAGTGTGCACTGTGCCCCACTTTCCAAACGATGAGTTTTCTCAGTCGTGAATTATTATTTTTTTACTACAAATCACAACGGTACTCTCAGTTGTCGATTAGTGTTTTTTGGCTATAATGATCTCATTTGTAAATTAGTGTGGTTTGTCATTGATAGTATTCTTCCTGTGCATTGCAACACTTCCAAGATTTCCTAGACCGCTAGATCTATGTTGCATGTTACGTTGATACAGACTTATCGGCGGGAACACAGTAGGCATTTTCTAATATCTTGGCATACTAAACATAGGGTATGATAGGAATGCTAAATAACGAAGAAGTTGTTGGAATCGAAAATAAATAAATAAAAGATCAATGCTCGGTAAATCAAATTTTATTTTTGAACACTTCAAATAGGAAACAAAGCCCTAGGTATATGACGATAAAAGACTTCAACCTGAATAAAACTCTAAAAGATAAAGACTAGAGTCCTAATCAGACTCCTAGACCAAATCACACTCTAAGAGATAAAATTATTTATAACAAACTAATAACAACTACATAAATAATAATAACTGATAAAACATAAAGATGCAGATATGTATCATACGCCTAGGTATTTCAGTTTGCTTCTTGTTTCTCCAAGTCATGATTTATCTGAAGATACATTCCTCAGTCCTTAGTGGATGTCGTCGACCACTATAGATGTTCAATCTAATCTGAAATTCTGCATCTCTTTCTGCTTCTAAGCCCAGTGAAAAGATTCTTCCTAATACAATACTGTTTTTCAACGATTAACCTATATAGTGTAGCATTCTGCACATAATTGGAAGTTGAAAGGTTGAGCCTTTCATGGATCAGGTGTAAATTAGCTTAATATCGAGATGACATAAGTAATATCTATCTTGATTCTTGTTAGGGATGTGCCAGATATACAAGTGTCTACTATTGTTTTGTCTTTACTTAATTTGGTTGCTATATTCCGAGTATCTATCCTTCTGACTAATGTCAATTTTTATAAGGCATCTTATTGATGATTTACAAAAGAATCATATCCTGATTTCATAATGCTGTTCATGTGGCATCTGTCTGAGATCTATTCATGTTGGCTAAACTTTAGGGCCTTAATGTTTTCCGGTTTGCCAACCGGATTCCACTTCTGTTTGAGCAAGGTGCTGATGTTGTCACCCGAACTGCTGTAAAGAGAATCAAGTAAGAGATCCATCTATTTTATGTATTGTGTCATTATACATAGTTCAGATATCAGTATCTTAGACGTAGTACTATGTTCGTTTAACAGAAGTTGCCAAATCTAAAGTATCTTTCTGGAAGATCAGACGAAATAGTCGGGACAATTTCAGCTTCATTCATTGCTTATTATATATACTCTTATTCAGTTTGGTTTGCTTAGTGAGTTTATTTTGGAGATACAACTGCAAATGAAATGTCACTTTGAAAATTGAGTCTCATTTTCCAGTTGGAGCAATTACAAGATCAACCAAGCACAAGACAAGATTGGTGTCTTTGTGAGCATTGTAAGCACCAAAATTCCTTTTAAAGGGACTGGGAAGGAGTACATTGGTGATGACATTAGTGAAATAGCCTCGGCTGTCAAGGTATGAACGTTTACAATTAATTTCCGTTTTTATGATAATGTTTGAAGTAATTTAAGACTTGAGAGAAAATATGTTGCCACTGCCAGACTGCTATTCAGCAGTGTTGCATCCAGCTAAAATCCAAGATCGTGAAAAGAATACAGGCTCGTGAGCAGCAAGAGAGAAAGCGAAGTTTGAACAAGTGAGTCCTTACCTTGCCAATCTTGTTGAGGTGCCTAGCTAGTATCTTATGTAATACTAGCTCAGAACCACGACTTGACCACGTCATCCTTTTTTTCAAAATTTTTGATAATGTTGATTCCGTTTTGTTGCTGCAGAATATGATCTGACCTAAACGAAGCTAAATTTGTTTTCTTCCATTTCACAGGTACATTCCTAATGCCACAAGTGCGATTTATGAAATACTAAAGGAGATGTCTAGCTCTCATGCTTTGAAGAGAAGACGTTACGAGGGAAAGGATGCAGAATTACTGAAACAAGTTTCAACTCAAATAGTGACTGAAGGGACATTGCGAGAAAAGCTTGCTCAACACGTGGAGCAGGTGAGAAATTTTCCTTGAGAATTCGGTCCATCAATTAGTTTCTTTCGCTATACAACAAGGATTTCCTAGTTATCCTGGATGGAACAATCGTTTGCTGGGAACAGAGTATCATTTGAAATCTAGTGAACTTGCACCTTAACCCGAAGTTAGTACTTGTATTCGAACCATATGCAACTATCGAGCTTGTTTTGTCTGGGAGAAATAACTTAGGTTGCAGTTGGAGTTTAGGATCTGTGGATAAGATTTCATGAAGAATTTTAGATGACTGACTATAAACTGAGTGGACCAAATCCATCCAAACAACATTCGGATTGTGTCATTCTAGGCTGTTGTATGTATCATGGTCCTTCGAAGTTCTCAATCATTTACTGAGTGCTGTTTTGCATAATACGTTGCAGGTCGATTATGAGATGGCGCTGGAATATGCAACGCAGGCTGGTGTCAATGAGGAACCCCGCGAAGACATATTCATACCTCCATTGGAAGCTGAATATGAGTGCACTGAGCTTTTTAGTCCTATTTTTGTTTTCAGGCTCGTCGCTTAGTTTCATGTCTCCTATGTTTTATTATCCTGCACGCATATTGTTAGTAATGTTATCTTAATGAATTACATGTTTTTAAGCTCGTAAGATTTTTGTTGTCTTTCATCAACGAAAAGTGAATCTCCATTTCCAATCCCATTCTAAGTGAATCATTTCAAATTCGGCATAAGATTTTATGTAGTGTTGCTTTGTAAAAAAAGTGAAGATAATAAAGTAAAAAGAAAAGAGTAGAGAGAGTGATATTTCTAAATTTAAAAATGTGTTATTTAGAGTGAGACATTTTAAAAAGAAAAATGTGTCATTTAAAGTGGGACGGAGAGAGTACTAATATGGGACGGAGGGAGTCCTAATCTGATAACTAATATAATTTAGGCCATTAACTGATCTGTTTAGTTTTGATATGTTTTGTGATTTTAGCGGATTATTCTAAATCTTCATTTTAAAATAGTTCTTAATTAAATCACTCTCTACACATGTACTACATATTTTTGTTAAATTACATTGGCGTTAATATAAAATTAGATTATTTTCAAATCAGATTTTATGTTTGTATATTAAAGTAATACTATAAATTCTTCCATGTACATTGCTCCAGTAATATGTCGGATTTTTGATATTTTGTTTAGCCATCGAGGAAAAGCCACTGTAGTCAATCCAAAGCAAATGTGAAGGAGAAAATGAAATAAAGGTGGAATACTGGAATACTCATGAAATAAAACATAGATGGGAATGAAATAAAAATGCAAAAGCAAATGCCATTGCATTCATTTCCTCTTTCCATAGTACCGTTATTAATTTTGTTTACGCTACCTTGAATCCATGGGCGGATCCAGGAACTGAATTTCGTGGGGTCGACTCAAACTAAAAAATAAAAATAATGTTGAAATAAATTTTTTAATAAAAATATAATGCCAATGAGTACTCCTATTTTTTAATGTGAGAATGACAATATAGTTTGTTCTGTACCAAAATTTAGAAAATATAAAAATAATTCTAATCAAATAATAAGTTTAAAATGTTAAATTATAGAACTAATTTTTTTTAAAAAAATTAAAAAAATGATACTGTACTTTTATTATCATCATTAATTTCAAGTAATGCGCTTGGTTTAAATACTTCCTACCTCCACTATAAGTTAGAAATTTCTTTTAAATACAAGATTTAAGAAAATACTACTAGTATTTATTGAGATAAGTAGAGAGAATAAAAAATGAGAGATGAAAATGTAAGAGAGGTAAAGAGAAAATAAAGTAGTGAGAAAAAAGTAAGAAATAGAGAAGAAAGTAAGATGATTTATAGAAACAGAATATAGAAATTATTCAAAATCTTATTTGGCTAAAATTGATATCAAAATAATTACTACTCCTACTTGGCTTATTTGTTATAAACAAATACTCCTAGTAATAAAATCTGAGACTGTTTTAAAATTAAAATTAATTAGCCACTCTATTAATAGATCGTGATGCCAGCTAAGCAATTTAAACTGTTAAGGTAAATACATGGGAAAAATGAAAATTGGATGAATTCTAATTATTGCATTATCTCTCTCTCGCTCTCTCCTCGCTTACGATAAATAAAGCTTCTTCTCTGATCCCCCTCTCTTCATTCACGGTGGCTACCTCCATGGTGCTGTCTCCGTATCCCAGACATAGTCGCTGCCTCACCTCTCATCTCTTGCTCAGCCTCATCGTCATCTCTCTCTGCGCGGAGTAGGGTCGGAGGCAGCTTTCCGGCGGCACTCCGGGGGCGGTGGTGGGGTCGGCCGACCCCACTCGACCCCACCTGGATCCGCCGATGCTTGAATCCATCCATTGACATACGTAATATGTCCTATAAAAATATTTCTTTTTTTATTAGGATGGATCTTATTTTTCACTCACAATAATTAGTTACTCCCTTTATCCGTGATTAAATGTCACTTATTTGACCGGCACGAGTTTTAAGAAATTATTTGACTTATAATAAAGTGGGTAGAAAAGTTAGTAGAATATAGAACCTATTTTTACATGTTGGTTTTATAATAAAATGTGAGTCGAATGAGTTAGTGAAATATAGAGTCCACTCATCAAATATTGTAAAAGTGAAATGAGACATTTATTAGTGAACAGACGAAAAAGAAAAAATAGGACATATAGCTGAGGGAGGGAGTATTATATTTTGCGTTAAAACTCATATACTACTCCACTGCATATAAGAGATGGTAGATCCAAAGCAGTCACTCCATCAGTCAATTTTAGATTAAAAGCAGCATCAGCATCAGTATCAGTATCAATGGCGGTGCAGCAGCCACCACGTATAGCCATTCTTGGAGCTTGCATCTTCGTTCGTAATACTTATATTCCCCGATTAGCTGAAATCTCTAAGAGAAATTTCGGAATAAGGGTTTAAATTCGCTGACCTTTCGTAATTAGGGATTCAATTCACTGACCTTTCGTAATTTGGGATCGAGGCAGGCGTATTCTTCGTAATAAGGGAATTCTGATATTTTAACTTATTTAAGTATTTTTTTAATATTATTTCCCTCTAACCATTTATCAATGTCTAAATTACCTTATTCAAAGTCGAGAATTTATTCAATTTCTTGTCTAATTTTCCTACTTTTTTACTTCCTACTTTCCTCTGTATTCTGCCCAGTTTCATTTCAATAAGTTTGCTTAATTGTCATCAGCCACTCATCTCTCTCTCATTCTTGAAACTGTATTGACTATTGACAATTGCTCTGTACTCCCACTTTAACTTTCACTCTTATTCTGTCTTCCTCCTTCCTCCACTTTGGGGTCTCTCCACCTTCCACCATTAGCTTTTCCCCCATTTTTAAATGTAAGCTCCCAACACACTATGTCACACACACCAGGTAGAGCAAATAGGACTGCAAAGAATTATTGGGGTGTGAAACCCAACATAAAGATTGGATTTTGAGAGAGAAAGATGCAATCTTTTTGATATTTGATTGTAGTAGGGAGGGTTTATTTGTTGGATGCAAGTTTTGTTGAAAAAATTCATCCGGGGTTTGCAGAAGTGGGACAGAGAATGATTCTTGGATTAGTGGGACAGTAGTGTCAGTACATAAAAAAACAAAACAAACGAAAAACTGATTTTTTTTGGTTGAAAAAGTGGAAGAAGGCATAAAAATGATATCTTCAGGCATAAATTTGGTGATGACAGTGATTGGATTCACAGTCAGTACCTTGTTTATAGTGTTTGTGTGCACGAGGTTAATTTGTGCAAGAATTCAGCTGAATGCTTGAAGGGGATAATTTAGACATTGATAAATGGTTAGAGAGAAATAATATTAAAAAAACACTAAAATAAGCTAAAATATCAGAAATCCCTTATTACGAAGAATACACATGCCTCGATTCCAAATTACGAAAGGTCAGTTAATTGAATCCCTAATTACGAAAGGTCAGCGAATTTAAACCCTTATTCCGAAATTTCTCAATCTCTAACTTGTTCATCTCGGAGCCATTTGGAGTCGCACTCAGGCAAAAATAAATCCTCTATTTAACATCTGCCCTGCATTTTCGGTTTCTCAAATATCATTTCAAAACAAATCGAATCGAATCGTCTATATGGATTTATTGCTACATTTTCCGATTCCATCTTTTGGTTTGAAGAGCAGAGATTATATATGGTTTCTGCTGTTGAACAAAGTGAGATACAAGTCTTGCCGGACGAAAATTACAAGGAAAAGAAAAATAATGAAAATTACACGCTAAACAACTGAACAATTACACGGAAATATGTTGTGGAAAGCGGTAAGCCGAGTCGAGGAGTCCTCTTTCCGCAAGATGAGATACGCCCCGGTAGTGCTCTCGGTTTGGCGTGTCGTCCCCAAAGATAAAACGACTTCGTCTCTGGAGTAGCAGCACCGCTAGCAACAGAGCTCCGGCGAACGAGAGTGAGGCGGGGGCAGAGCTTCGACGGGAAGTTATGCAGAGAGGGAGTATGCAAAAATGCTTGTGTTATTTTATATCTAGAATGCAAAGGATGCAGCCTATTTATAGGCCAAGTCCACCTGCAGGGCATTGATGGAGTCAACAGCCATTATGTGTGCCATGATGGTTTGACTGTAACCGCCAGGGGTTATTGACTGGTGCACTAGCCAGTGGGAGCTGAAGAAACACGACGCACCTGGACACGCTACACGACGGGATACACCATAGACCCGTCGGGGTCCATCGGTGACCTTTTATCTCTCGTTATGGGTCGGGGTCCAGCGGGGACCTTTTGTCTCCCGTTATGGGTCGGGGTCCAGCGGGGACCTTTTGACTCCCGTTGTGAGTCGGGGTCCAGCGGGGACCTTTTGACTCCCGTTGTGAGCTGGGGTCCAACGGGGACCTTTGGTCTCCCGTTATACGTCGGGGTCCAGCGGGGACCTTTTGTCTCCCGTTGTGTGTCGGGGTCCAACGGGACCATGACGTGAACCAGGACCCGTCGGGGATAGCTTGGAGTTTGGGGTGGTCTAAAAAGAACAAGCGGGGCTCAAACCACGCTCAACGACCAGCTCCAAAGAACAGCCCAAAGACCACCCAAAGAACAATTGCCAAGATCCAAGATCCAAGGCACCAGGCATCCGGTGCACGGTGCGCGGGTCGAGGGTTACGGGTCGCGGGCGGGCGACGCGCGTGTGGGCTCTGTCACCCGTCTTATTCCACGATAATTATCACACATGATAATTCATCTGATTAAATACTTCATCAAAGAAGTCTATCATCCCCGATGTGGGATAATTAACACTTAGTTAATTAATCCCTTAGTCTTTTCACATAGCTCATTTCTAGCTTTATTGTGACCAACTTTAATATATTATTTCTCACTCACCGGGAATCGGATTTGAGAAAATGAATATACTACGGTCATCTACTCGGAATGTAGATCGACGTTATTGCATTTAATTTCACAAAATTAAATGTCTTGTAACATTTATTATTAGTCAAAAATCATTTGACCAAGCACGATTCCAACAATCTCCCACATGAGTGGAAATTGCCAAATGCATATGTATGCAGACACAAGCTCAACCCTCAAGAGGTATGTAAGCATAAGGATAGGTAGTTTTTGGCTTTGAACCATCCATAGTCAACACCATCGGATACACAGGCGGACTAGTAGCGCGATGCTTTGAACTATTCCTCCACGGCGTGCACCGAGACAATGATGTTAACACTTAAACACCTCAACCTCATTCGTTCTCACGTTTTGTGTTCATTTCAGGCCTTGGACACCACTTTGGATTCATAAGTGTATTGTTTGAAGCTGCCCTACTTCACACTTACATAGGTGATTCCTCGTTGACTATCTTGCCATACTCGTTCTCCTTGAGAACTTTATCTCAACGAGATCCTTTAGGAATCATTAAAAGTCATAGACTTAACCTCACCACTAGGAAAGTTTTTTTTTTCAATACTCTATTGCTCTATAGGGAATAGATATAGATGAGTGTTTCACACGAACTCTCATAGCTTAGTTTTCCCATTGAACCAAGTTCTTGGGATCTCCAGTCATCATGGTTGGGTTACCACTATGACAATTCTTTAGTTTGTGGATTTCAAACCCATTCCCTCTAGCAATTTATTCATTTGATCATGATTTAACCCTTTGGTTAGCGGATCCGCTAGATTATCCAATGACTTCACGTAGTCAATTGTAATCACCCATGTTGTGATCAAATGTCTCACGGTATTATGTCGTCGACGAATGTGTCGAGACTTACCATTGTACAAGCCACTGTTTGCCCTCCCAATAGCGGCTTGGCTATCACAGTGAATTAACACTGGAGGCACGGGCTTTGACCAACATGGAATATCTTCAAGGAAGTTTTTAAGCCATTCGGCTTCTTCCGCGGCTTTATCTAAAGCTATGAATTCAGATTCCATGGTGGATCGGGCTATACATGTCTGTTTCATGGATTTTCACGAGACAGCACCACCCCCAATAGTAAAGACATATCCACCTGTTGAAAGTGAGTCTTTGTTATCAGATATCCAATTTGCATCGCAGTACCTTTCAAGTACCGGGGGGTATCTCGAAAAGTGTAGCCCATGATTTTGAGTATACTTGAGATATCTCAAAACTCTTACAAGAGCTTTCCAATGCTCTTTGCTTGGATTGCTCGTATAACGGCTCAACTTGTTCACGGCGCAAGCAATATCAGGTCGAGTGCAATTAGTAAGATACATAATGCATCCAATGACCCGTGCATAATCTTCTTGTGCAACGGGCTCACCCCTGTTCTTGCTCAAGTGAACATTGAGCTCTATAGGCGTCTTAGCTGGGACGCCATCATAGGCGTTGAACCTCTTTAATACTTTCTCAACATAATGAGATTGTGTTAATGTGATTCATTCGGATGTTCTTAGAATTTTCATTCCAAGAATTACATCGGCTAGACCCATATCCTTCATGTCAAAGTTTCTCTTTAACATGGCTTTCGTGTCGTTAATCACTTGGGTGTTACTACCAATGATTAACATATCATCAACATAGAGACACACTATAACATATCCATTATCAGTGTTCTTAATGTAGACACATTTGTCATATTCGTTGATTTTAAATCCATTTGATAACATCACGTTATCAAATTTCAAGTGCCACTGTAACGGCGCTTGTTTCAATCTATAGAGGGATTTAACCAGCTTGCATACCTTTTTCTCTTGTCCAGGTACTACAAAACCTTCAGATTGTTCTATATAGATTTCATCTTTGAGGTCACCATTTAGAAACGCAGTCTTAACATCCATTTGATGAATCTCAAGATTGTGCACAACAGCAATCGCTAGAAGCACTCGAATTGATGTAATCCTCGTTACAAGTGAGCAGGTATCGAAGAAATCATACCCTTCCTTTTGTTTAAAGCCTTTGACTACCAGTCGAGCTTTATACTTATCCACTGTTCCATCGGCCTTAAACTTTCTTTTAAGGACCCATTTGCATCCTAAAGGTTTAGCACCTTCAGGTAGATCAACCAACACCCACGTGTGGTTTAGCAAAATTGAATCAATTTCGCTTTGAACAGCTTCTTTCCAATGCAACCCGTCTGGGCCTGCAAAGGCTACTTTTATCGATGTTGGTTCTTCATCCAACGTAAATGCAATATAGTCAGAACCAAATGTCTTTGGTGTTCTGATCCTGCTACCACGTCTTAGTACCGCATCGTTTGGATCATGCCTTGTTCGCTTGCGCGATTCAGGCTCTTCATCCACTGATTTAGAACTAGTGGCTTTATCCTCAATTCTCGTCTCAGAATTGGGTGCAATATTTTCCTTGTCTTTGCGAGGAAATATATTTTCAAGAAATACAGCATTTCTTGACTCGATTGTTGTTCCCACGGTCACAATCGGTATTTCAGACTTGTGGACAACGAATCGATATGCACTACTATTAAGTGCATACCTAATAAAGATACAATCAACCGTTTTAGGACTGATTGTAACTTCTTTGGGCGGAGGAACCATTACCTTAGCCAAACACCCCCATACTTTGAGGTATTTGTAGGATGGCTTCCTTCCTTTCCACTGCTCATAAGGAGTAACATCCTTACCTTTGCGTGGAATTTTGTTTAGGATGTAGTTGGCTGTCAAAACAGCTTCCCCCTACATGTTCTGGGGCATCCCCGAACTGATCAGTAACGCATTCATCATCTCTTTGAGAGTTCGATTCTTGCGTTCTGCAACACCATTAGATTGTGGTGAATATGGTGCAGTCGTTTGGTGAATTATACCACTTGCGTTGCATAATTCCTCAAACGGGGCTACGTATTCACCCCCTCCATCACTTCGAATCATTTTGATTTTACATCCAAGTTGATTCTCGACTTCGTTCTTATAATTTTTGAACGCTTCGATTGCTTCGTCTTTACTTCTCAAAAGATAGACATAACAATATCTTGTGCAATCATCTATGAATGTGATAAAGTATTTTTTACCACCTCTCGTTTGCACCAATTTTAAGTCACATACGTCCGTGTGAATTAATTCAAGGGGTTTTGTGTTCCGTTTAACCGAATGAAACGACAACTTAGTCATTTTCGCCTCAAGACAAGTTTCACATTTGTTTTGAGTTTCTACTTCATTTGCCTTTAGTAAATTTAAACTTACTAATCTTTTAATGACATTTTGATTTACATGTCCCAATCTATTGTGCCACAAGTTAGAACACTCAGTCAAATAAGACGAAGTAGATGCATTCTTATTATTAACCAACGGCTTAGGGACATGGCGTACAACTACACTAAGCTTGAAAAGTCCGTCAGTTACAAAACTTTTCCGAGTGACTTTCCAAACTTGTACAAAGAAAACCTATCAGATTCAAATACAAGTTTAAACCCTTTATTCACTAGTATTGATCCTGACACTAGGTTCTTGCGGATGTCCGGGACGTGCAGCACATCTCCAATGCCGAGGACTTGAGACGAGGCTTGATTCCCCATATTGATCTTCCTCCCTTCAACAGCGGTGTAGGAGGCGAACCTACTTTTATCGGCACAGACGTGGGCAGTAGCTCCAGTGTCGATATACCAGCCACCTTTGTTATCAACAAGGTTGACTTCTTCCGTGACCACAGCAACAAGGTCACTTTCATCCCAGTCCTTGAACTCCTTTTCAACAACGTGGGCAGCCGACTTCTTCTTCGGCTTGCGGCAGTCCTTGGAAAAGTGGCCAGGTTTGCCACAGTTGTAGCAGTTGCCTTCAACCTTTCTCCCAGGCTGCTTCTTCTTACCCTTGTCCTTTGCAGTTGGACGGGAGCGTTTGTTGGAGGGACCGCCCCGCTCCAACAGATTGGCCTTAGCAACAGGTGGGCTAAGGCCCTTAGCCAAACCATCGCGTTTGAGCACGTCTGACTTGATGCGCAACTTCACGATCAAGTCTTCAAGTTCATCTCCTTTCGCTTGTGCTTAAGGTAGCTCTTGAAGTCCTTCCAGCCGTGTGGAAGTTTTTCAATGACCGTGCCCACCGTGAAGGCTTCAGGCAGGGCCATTCCCTCGGCGGCGAGGTCGTGGATGATCAGCTGGAACTCTTGCACTTGGTCCATAATCGGTCGGGAGTCGACCATTTTGTAGTCCAAGTACTTGGCTATTACAAATTTCTTATACCCGCATCATCACTACGGTACTTCTTATCTAGCATTTCCCACACTTGTTTTGATGTGGTAATAGTGCAATACACGTTGTAGAAACTATCATCTAAAGCACTTAAAATAAAGTTTTTACAAAGATAGTCTCCTTTGCGCCAAGCGTCATACTCGACGTACATCTCGACGCGTGCCTCGTCTTCACTTGGCGGGGTTGGCTCGTTCTCCTTGAGGAAGTTCACGATGCCCAACGTTGTTAGGTAGAACAACATTTTCTGTTGCCATCTCTTGAAGTCCGTTCCAGTGAACTTCGACGGCTTCTCGGCGGGTGGCATCATCCTTGGTGCCATTGGTGCCGAGCTTGTCCCATGAAAGAGACCAAGTCCGTTGCCCCCATAGGAGCTAACAATTGGTTGGGACACAGTACCCCCCATAGTTGCATGGAGCATGGAGGCCTCCGCATTTGTGCCGACCCCGAAGGATCCAGCACCCGTGCCGACCTCGATGGATCCAGCACCCGTGCCGACCCCGATGGATCCGGCACCCGTGCCGACCCCGATGGATCTGGCACTCGTGCTGCCCCCGAAGGAGCCAACACCCGTGCTCCCCAGAAGGAGCTAGCACCTGTGTCGTGCCCGAAGGCACCGACACTCGACCCACTGAAGGATCCAATGGAACCACTGAAAGTGGAACCGACCGATCCACTCGAGGTGAATCTGGTAACCGTCCCGAAGGGGTTGTCAAACACCCACGGGGTTGTTGATGAAGAAGTTGAGAAGCCAGGGTCGGAATCATCGTTATGTCCGACGACGTGTTGACGGGAGCGACGGAGGACATGGTGGATGGAACGGTGGTAGCGGCGGTAGACGGGTCAGTCGATATCTCCAAGCAAAGGTGTTGATTTCAGTTCAGTTGGTGTGTGTAAAGTCATTTAGTGGCAAGAATATCTCGTCTTGCAATTGTTAAACAAAGTGAGATACAAGTCTTGTCGGACGAAAATTACAAGGAAAAGAAAAACAATGAAAATTACACGTTAAACAACTGAACAATTACATGGAAATATGTTGTGGAAAGCGGTAAGCCGAGCCGAGTAGTCCTCTTTCCGCAAGACGAGATACGCCCCGGTAGTGCTCTCGGTTTGGCGTGTCGTCCCTAAAGATAAAACAGCTTCGTCTCTGGAGTAGCAGCACCGCTAGCAACAGAGCTCCGACGAACGGGAGTGAGACGGGGGCAGAGCTTCGACGGGAAGTTATGCTTGTGTTATCTTATATCTAGAATACAGAGGATGCATGCCTATTTATAGGCCAAGTCCACCTGCAGGGCATTGATGGAGTCAACAACCATTATGTGTGCCATGATGGCTTGACTGTAACCGTCGGGGGTTATTGACTGGTGCACTAGCCAGTGGGAGCTGAAGAGACACGACGCACCTGGACACGCTACACGATGGGATACACCATGGACCCGTCGGGGTCCATCGGGGACCTTTTGTCTCCCGTTATGGGTCGGGGTCCAGCAGGGACCTTTTGACTCCCGTTGTTAGTCGGGGTCCAGCGGGGACCTTTTGACTCCCGTTGTGAGCCGGGGTCCAACGGGGACCTTTGGTCTCCCGTTATGCGTCGGGGTCCAGCGGGGACCTTTTGTCTCCCGTTGTGCGTCGGGGTCCAACGGGACCATGACGTGAACCAGGACCCGTCGAGGATAGCTTGGAGTTTGGGGTGGTCTAAAAAGAACAAGCGGGGCTCAAACCACGCTCAACGACCAGCTCCAAAGAACAGCCCAAAGACCAATTGCCAAGATCCAAGGCACCAGGCACCCGGTGCATGGGGCACGGGGCACGGGACACGGGTCACGGTGCGCGGTGCCCGGGTCGCGGGCGGGCGGTACAAGGATCCAGGTCAGATTTACTTTTAAAGAATTCATTTCCTCAATCATTGCATGATGCCACTTATCCCAGAATTTAGATTTGGTAGCCTGCTTGTAAGTTTGAGGCTCATCCCCATCAGATTCATGTATATTGAAAGCCAAGTTTATTAGAGCAATTAGCCCTACATACCTAGCAGGTTTATTCACATTCACCCTTCTGGATCTATCCCTAGATAGCACATAATTATTCAAAGTAGAGGCATCAATAGCATTTTGAATTCCAGAAGGACTGTTCAACAAGTTTTGAGCAGGCACAGGAGCATTCCCCCTAATAGGACTAGCATGCACATCATCATGAGGTAAAGCCTCATTATTAACATCATTAGCAGGTAAATTTCCCTCAAGGGGTGTATCACTAGGAGTAGAAACTGGCACAGAGTTCCAAAATGGTTGCTCCACCTCACTTGAAGCATCCACAGGATGCTCCACAACAGTGGGTATTTCTGTGGACTCCACCTCACTAGGAGGGTCACTGTCCACTTCCTCTAGAGCTGAGCTTTCAGTCATCCTCAGACATGGGAATTCAATCTCATTAAAGATTACATCCCTGCTGATCATGACCTTAAAACCAGGCTCATCTCTAAGCCAGATTCTATATCCTTTAACACCCTCAGGATAACCCAAGAAAACACCCTTTCTAGACCTAGGTTCAAGCTTATCAGTTTTAGTATGCATAAAAGCAGAGCAGCCAAACACCCTAAGGTGAGAAAGATTCAAGGATTTTCCAGTAAACACATATTCAGGGCACTGCCCCAATAAAGGCACAGAGGGAGATCTATTTATCAGATAAGTAGCAGTTAATAAAGCTTAACCCCAAAACTTCTTTGATAAACCAGATTTTGAAAGCATGCACCTAACTTTTTCAAGTAAAGTCCTATTCATTCTCTCAGCCACTCCATTTTGCTAAGGAGAATAGGGAACAGTTTTATGCCTTTTAATATCAAAACCAGTACACAAATCATCCATTTGGTTATTACAAAATTCAAGCCCATTGTCAGTTCTGATAGCCTTAACCCTTCTTCCAGTTTGATTTTCAATCATAGTTTTCCAAGTAGTAAATTTTCCAAACACATCAGACTTATGTCTCATTAGAAAACACCACACTTTCCTTGAAAAATCATCAATCACAGAGAGAAAATAGACTGAACCAGAGTGAGATGACACAGGAGTAGGCCCCCAAACATCCAGATGCAGATATTCAAGCACATTCTTACTCACATTTGCAGGGACAGATATAGGAAAAGACACTCTATGTTGTTTTCCAAGCACACATGTGTCACAAAAAGGCAATTCACCACAAACATCAGAGTCAGAAAGAATAGCATGTTTTTTCAGAATGTTCATCCCCTTTTCACTCATGTGACCTAGCCTATTATGCCACAACAATAATTTGTCAGATTTTACAACATTGGCAAAGGCTTTATCACAAGTAAGAGGGACAACTTTACAGACATACAAACCACACCTTTTTTGAGCCTTAAACAAGCACATAGAACCTTTACAGATTTTCATACAGCCTTCTCCCCACTTACCACTCAATCCAGAACTTTCAAGAGCATTACATGACATCAAGTTATAGCACAGATCTGGAACATATCTAACATCCTTCAAATTCAGCACATAGCCATTGTTAAATTTTAAACACACAGTGCCAATTCCAAGAATTTCACACTTCTTGTCATCAGCCATTGACACATAAGTGTTTGAAACAGGTTTTATCTCAGAAAACACTTCTTTGAAGGGACTCACATGATAGGTACATCCAGAGTCACATAACCAGTCATTTGAAGTATAAGGACACATAGGGGAGGCATTGATATTCAACAAATCATGCACCATATAACACAGATTCATTGTCAGTTTCATATTTAACCTTACTAGCAATATTTTCAATCTGAGAATTGTTATTATTATGGTGAGGAGGCTTATTCTTCTTAGGCTTGGTACATTCCTTTTTATAATGCCCAGTTTCTCCACAATTATAACATTTTCTGAAGGATTTAGGGTCCCTACTACTGGATCTGGACCTAAATTTCTTCCTGGAGTTGGATCTATTATTAGAACCACCATTTGATTCATGTCCCCCTCTTGAATTGGATCTACCCCTAACATTAAACACTTTATTGGCAGTAGATTTGTCAGAACCCCTTTCCCTTAGATCAAGTTCCTTAGATTTTAGGGAGCTAATTATTAAATCAAGAGGAGCAGAGTCTCTGTCATATTTAATGGCAGCCTTTACATCACTATAGGAATCAGGTATGACATTCATTAGAGCAATACTAGTGTATTCATCCATTGTTTTATCACCTGATCTCTTAATATCTTGCACAAGTTTCTGAAATCTATCCACATTATCATCTATATCCTTAGACAAATCAAGTTTAAATTTGAACAACTTTTCAAGCAAATACATTCTTGAGGACATAGAAGTCTCTGTAAACAGAGTATCAAGTAGTTTCCACATTTCAGAGGCAGATTCAACATGATCAACTTTCCTAATCACAGAGTCAGATAAATTGAGAATAATAGTCGCCCTAGCCAACTCATTCATTTCATCTTGTTTTTCAAGATAAACATCATCAGACAAAGTACCATCAACAGACTTGAAAACCTTTTGCTGAATCAAAATACACTTCAATTTTTGTTTCCAAATCATAAAGTCATTTTTTCCATTAAATGGAACCAAACCAATAGGCTGAGACATTTTGAACACCAATTCAGCCAAAACACAGTGAGCAAGGTAAGAACACACTACTTTGCACACAAGAGAGAACAGAGACATGCAGGCAAGGACCAAACCACAGAATTTCACAAGAAGAGCACTCAAGAACACAGAGACAAGTACCCAGAGGGCAGAAACAGCTATCTCCACAGAGAATTTTTCCAAGAACACACAGTAAATACACCATACACACAGGTCAAACCCAAATTCCTGACTGTCACGAGCATCACTGGCTAAGGCTATCCCAGTTCGCAAGCACTCACTCTTGGAGGGCGCAGAGGGTCACTTAGGCAGTATGTGTGCTTGGTGGCTAGGTAATAAGGGATCAGAGAGACAGAAAAAACAACAAGCAACCACGGAAGCGAGGAAAACACAGAGGAAAAAAAAAACACACAGAGAAGCCTAAAACCTTGCCAAGGTCAACTACCAGCAGCAAAAGCCCAAACCTAAGGTGGCTCTAAACAGAAAACCAAAAATAAGGGAGTTACAGCCAATTTACCTGAGCAAACCCCCACTCGAAGGAGGGTTCCACTTGCCCACCTCCTTATAGCGACTCGGCATGCCGGAATCGTCCCCCCGTGGCTCTGATACCACTGTAGGGATCAAACAATTCCGGATTCACTAATTACCGAGACCTCTTTGGTCTTGTTACAAGATGGCTCAGTCAAACCACCAACCAAGCGACAGATTTATACAAGATAACTAGCTATTACAACAGTCAACAAATAGCTAATTACAGATTTTATTTTTGAGTCAGAAAGTCTCCAAGATTTAATGATAGTACCTGCACACTCAAAGCTCAAGTCAGTGACACAAGAAAGCAGATCCAAAGTGGATCTAGTGCAAAACTCACTGAATATGACAAGAACAAACTAAGAACTCCAATAGATCACAATGAATGGCTCAGAGACCCGCCAATAGTGAAGATCTATTCACAAGAACTCAGACCCAAGGGAGCACATGAGGTTTCAACCGTGAATCACCTCACACATTCCAGAAACCACCCTCAAGCCTCTCCTAAACACCGGATCTGTCAATCTAACCGGAGAAATCTCACCACAACACCCTCACAAGAAAACCCTAACTTTCCAGAACTTGAGAAACCGAAATGGTTACCCTCCACACTTCTCACCAAAGATTTAACACCACTAAAACATGAGAGATCTCAGAGAAGAACACATCATCACAAGATGAAGAACAGCTTGAAGGAAAGAAATCGCAAGAGAGTAGTAGTGAGAGAAAGAGAGTTAGAGATAATGAAACGGCTGAGGAGAGGAAGGGAGTAATATCTTACATAGTATTGGGCTAGGGCAAGTCACAAGCCCAACACCAACTGGGCCAACTTAATTCTCAGGCCCAAATGATGTCCACCAACAAACAGCCCAAAATAACCAATAGTCATGCTCAGTACCATTATTAGGCTGTATATAGTGTTCCGTAATGATATATGTAAATAATACTCAAGAATATGCACTCTTTTCTTTTTAGTCCATCCCACAATAATATGCACTTTCTAATTTTGGAAAGTCTTTTCTCTCTAATGAGGTGAGACCTATTCTCCACTAACCATACTTTATTTACTTTTTCTCTCTACCTCTCTCTTGCTTCACCAATTTTTCATTAAAACCCGTACCGACCCCAAAGTGCATATTCTTTGGGGAAGGAGGGGTATTGAACAACCAATTAATTTGTTTCTAAATTGCTGTGAGTCCTCCCTTTGGCTTGCTTCTTTGACTTGATACTTGAGGTGTTACGCTACTACATAGCTAATGGTTGATGAGTTGGTCTAACATACCAAGATACTCCTTTATTGTGTCTAGCAGTCTTGTAAAAGTGGTGGATGAACAATCAACCAGTTCACGATTGTTTCCTCTCTTTATGTAACCACTTTCAATCCAAAAATTTCATATCAAGTTCAGTTTAAAATATTTATGCAACAGATTTTAGATCCTGACTTTGATGTGCTTTTAACAAGAGAAATATTCTGTTCAGGTGGATATGTCACTGAGGTTGCTAAAGGCTGGAAAACATGTCCTTCAAGGTGATGGCTCTTAAATGCATACATGTCCATCTTAAGACTTGTCCATAGGTTTCTACAATGTTTTATAGGTCACCAGATATAGATATATATCTAATTGCTCGTACGAAATAATTGACGGTATCTTTTCATGCATGTCTGGTGTGCTTCCATGCAATTTCTGGTTGTGAAGAGAAACCTGCTGCAGCTTGTAAGTGAGATCCCTTTTCTTCAGTTTTACAGGATCCATGCTTTTGATTGTGATGTAGCCACATGTAGTTTTACTGGATTGTTACAGTCGACTTGTGTGCTAATGAGGTTTCAGATATCTTATCCTTGACAAAAAAACATAGACTGGGCCCACTGGGGGAAAGTAGTAATATGTTCCAGTTCTTATAAATTATGACCTTAAATTGACCATATGAACGTGAATGATCTGTAATTCATGATAATTGCTTTGTTTGATTGGCTATTTTTCTCCCTTCCATTAATTACTCGAAACCTTAAGGCTGTAACTGCAGCTCACACATTGGTGAGAATTATATGGCATCTTCAATCTATGCCTTGATGTTGACAGTGGTATATGTTATAACGAACAGTATTACCCTTTGCAGAGTAATTATGATTAATTTAATTATTGCTTTGCTAATGAAGCTGGTACTGAGCTTGAAAGAGAAATATCGAGCTATGCCTCTTTCAACCCAGCCCCGATCTGGGCAGTTGCTGAAAACTATCGGTTTGAACCTGCCTTTGTGGAGGCATGCCTACTTGCTTTTTGACTGTCATTATCCACATGGTGTATGAAACGACTGCATGTTTTTACAGGGCAAAAAACTGATGGCTGAAATTGGAGACATTATTAATATCCATGTCATCATTGAAGGATCAATGAATAACTCAAATCCATACTATTCAAGTTCTTGGAGACGTGGGTTTGATGTGAGTTTTACATTTTTACTGAATAGCCAACCAATTTAGCTAGTTTCTTGCAAACTTGCTGAAATGTTAAGTACTAAGTAGTTTCTGCATATCAATCAATCTTCTTTTATCTGTGTTTGGGTTCAATACTCCAGTCTTATCCTTCTTGTAAAGTCAAAACTGTATTTGCTTTGATTTTTGCCTCTATTTTGTATTAGCATGAGAAATAGACCACTTTGATGAAATGTTTTTTCAACAACTTTTTGTTGTATACATTGTGAGTCAGTTTTTTCTTATCCAATGGTTGAATCAAACTTTCATTGCTTTGGACTAAAAAGGTTTCCTGTTTTGGCAGGGAGGCTTTATTCTTGATATGGGTGTCCATTTCATTTCTGGCTTAAGAATGGTGAGTTAACATGTGCTAAATTTATCCTTCTTTTCTTTTCACACTTGATTATATTTTTTCATTGCTATATTTATACACTTTATATCAGACATTATGAATTAAATATAAGTATTCTATATCCTAATGTTCGGTCTTTCTGGCTAAAAGAAAAATAAGAAAGTAACTGCACAAAAATATAAGATTATCTGCTGAAGAGAAAGCACTTCTGAGTTGCCCAATCCACTGCAGCTTAACAATCATATGCTTTTACATGTAAAAACCATACATTAATCTTGTAACATATCCCATGCAGTAAAATTACAATATCATAAAAAAAGTTGCTCCACACCTTTGACTATCAATAGCTGCTATGTTGTACTACGTGTTCTATTGACACCAGTTTATCTGTGTTTTTGGCTCCGATAATCTCTTGCAAATCGAAAGCTTGTCGGATGGGCAAGCTTGCCCCACAGCTCAACAGAGACTGAAATCTCTCCCCCTGCATCGCCAAGTCACCCACCACGCTCTGTATCCTCCCCCCTATGCTCCTCAGCCGATCATACCTCATCCTCACAAGATCTGGCGCCTTGGACGTTGGGAACGTGTCAAACTCCTCGTCCAGCTCGTCGTGCCCCACCGCATCCGCATGAGACAGCCTGATGTCCATGTGCGGCGGGTGCCTAGGCTTCCACCGGTAGTTCCAGATGCCGATGAAAAACAAGTAGAGGAAAAAAGTAGGCAACACTAGCTCAGGATAGAGCACAAGTATCACAACAAGTATGTGAATCAGAAGAGTGGTGAAAGGATTTCTCCACTGGCATATCTGATCAAACCACTTGGCAATAGCCATCACCCCACTCATGATGCCCATCACTCTCACAAAGTTGGCCTTGGCCTTCCTCACACTCCATATATGCGACCCTACGTTGAGCATGTACTCAACCGCTTCCTTGTTCAGTGGCGGCTCGGACCTCCCCAGCCTCGACGAGACTATCTGGATGGCCTGATGCCTCAGCGCATCCAGCTGCATCACGGACAAGGGATGAACGTAGTGCATTTTGGGCAGCAGTGGATGTGTACACTTATGCAGCATGTTTAGATAGGAGGAGCACGAAAACCGGACTGCCAAATGCAGCTCCCCCATCTTCTTCACACCGGAAGGCTTCAACACGACCAGAGGATACGAGTGGGTGTAAACACGCTCTGTCTCAAGCGTCGACAGCCTGATCCTCACCTTCCCGATGCTCGCATCCTTCCCTCCCTGCAGATGGCCGTTGTCGAACACCCCCACCGTGATCACAGTGCACAGATCGAACACCTCCCACGTGTACTGCTCGTTCCACCTAGGCGAACCGCTGTCAATGATCGTCCTTGTCCTTATCCATTTCGAACCATACTTAGCCACACAATAGGCATCCGTCGTTCCACGTCCATCTTTCGTTGTTTTCATATGCAGTAGCCCCGTGGCACTAATAATCCCAACCTCGAGCAACCCAACGCTCGATTTCCAAAGCAGCTTCGAACTCGGCCTGTGATCACTGCTGTAATAAGTGGACTCATCCAACACATGATACCCCCCATCCAAGCTGACCCTGAGATGAATCTTGCTAGCAAACGTCACCTCCTTCTTCACCGCCTCGCCACTATGCCTCTCGAGGTTAAGCCACTTGGCCGGGACCGCCTTGTTGTCGAGACGCTTCACCACAGTGCTCAGCAACACCACACACCTCCCCAACACCTCATCCTTATTCTCCACAGTCATGATCAACGGCTCCTCAAACGGCTCAGCAACAACGAACACCAAATCCTCGTTCCAAGCCAGATTCACACCTCTATTAATCCTCGTCCTGATAGCCTGGCTGCCGCATATAACCTTCACACAAACCTCCGGCAGCCTAGTTTTGTCAGCCGGAACCAAGTCCTGGCATTGGATCACATTAACTCTCAAATACCAAAGCCTCGGAGACAGATAGACCTTCCCCCGAATCCTCGAGACTCCATCACTCCCAACCGCGGCCGCATCAGAATGCCAAGCATCCGAGAAGGCCTCATCCGCTTGAGTCCCTTTCCAAACCGCAACCATGATCTCCCCTTCTTCACCTTCTCCCCTTTCTTCTCATCAAGCCTGTACCACTGAGGTGCGAGAGGGCTATCAGGAGGGTCGCGCCTCGGGATATCAACGAGGTCGAAAGTGAGGCTACCGATGAAGTCATCCAGCACGAGATCCTTGTCCTTCACGATAATGTCGACATGGGACGACTGGAGCTGGTCGTGCTCGAAGGCGAAGACTAGGTTCCACACGGCGCTGGAGGTCTTCTCTAGGTGCTTGGTGACGCCCCTGTAGTTGCCGAGCCGGACCTCGACGTAAGGGTCGCAGGAGGAGTTAAGGTCCTTGGCGGGGAGGTCTCGCACCTTCACCACGCGGACGTAGAGATACTCCATCTGCTCGACGAGGTCGTAGGCGCATACGAGCTTGTCGCCGCCCCGGATGAAGCCGGAGCCGACGATCTTAGGGGCTGTTTGCTTCAGAGCGAACTCTTCCGGCATTGTCATTTTTTCTTAGAACGGAAATCACTAGCAATGCTACAAGTTTCTGAGCTCTGTCATAACATAATTAATTAAATCCTTCATGTAGAAATCTTATTTCAGGTGCAGTAGATGGAACCTTGCTTTTGTGTTCGATTTTAACATATACTCCCTTTCTTAGATCGTTTGGCCATTAAATGTCTCATTATTCCTTTTTCGTCCCATTTCACTTTTACTCTATCGGTTCCCCATTAATTGACACCAATTTCTTTTTTCGACAGTCCCCAATTAATTGAAACTTTTATTTTTTACTTTTTTTTGGTAATGGACCTCACATTCTACTTACTTATACACTCATATTTTATTATAAAAGTAATATACTCCCTCCGTCCATTGAATATAAAACGTTTCCTTTTCGGCACGAGATTTTATTTATTGTTATTTTGTGAGTTAATGGAGAGAGAATATAATAAGAGAGGGAAAAAGTAGAGATAATAGTATTTCCATTTTACAAAACATTTCCTTTTTCATGGGACAATCCAAAAAGAAAAACGATTCATTTTTAATAGGACAGATGAAGTATAAATGTAGGAACTACATTCTACTAACTTTTTCTACCCATTTCTCACTGCATTTCTCCAATCCTGTGTCAAGTCAAACAGTGTCAATTAATGGGGGATGGATGATATATTTGGTACATTTCACTAATTCATTTTACTCACATTTTATACATAAAAGTAGGTCCTACATTCCACAAATAATTATTTAAAATCTGTGCCGGTAAGATATGAGACATTTAATCAGACGGAGTTCGGAGGGAGTATGTGTTTATGTAACAATGATATCTCTTTTTCTGTCTCTCTGCAGTAGTTGAGTTGCTACAACCATCTTGGAATATTATCTCTTGTTTATAATGTTGGTATGTGAAAAATGATTTCTTGAAAGAGTAGTACACTAGTTTAGGTTTCGTATTGAAGGAATCGTTTGTTTTTTTATGCAGTAATTCACACCTAATAAAATCTGCTTTTTTATGCAGTAATTCAACTCATACCTGTATTCTCATAAGCATAAGCAGGGAGAGAGCTAGAAAAATCATATTTAAAGGGACAAAAATATGCATGATAATTTTTTAAAAGTATTTTGGAAGGGGCAATTGATGAGTAAGTTAAAGTAATTTTGCTTTATAACATACTTTATGTGTATATGTGAGAAATTTGAGGGACTGAGGGATGGCATTTATCCCTTATGCCAATAGGCTAACTCCGACGCTGTTAGTATGTTACATCATCATTCTCCTCATTTTCTATACAACCCTTTAGAGCACTAGCATTGTGGCTTATCTCCGGAGCCCATTTCAAAGCATATCTCCATTTTTTCCTGCCACGTCAGCAGATCCATCCCAGAGCTTATCTTAGAGCCCATCTCATTTCCACATTATCACTATTTATTTCACTTTTAATTGTTGATGTAAATTAAAGACAACGTAGTATACGGCAAAAAAACATATTTCATTTTAAAAACCTAAATAAAGCATAAATGTATAAATAATATAAATAAAATTACATAATAAATTCATTCTTCGATGTATTACAATATTGGAAAACAGAATACAACGAGAAGTGAATTTAAATAAAATTACAATAAAACATCAGTGCCTCTATGACCAAAGTTCTTCAATCATATCACATTGGAGTGCACGATAGGCTTCGGCCTGGCACATGTCAACAAATGCCTGAAAACGCTCATCATCGTTGTATGCCTGAAGACGCTCATCGTCGTTGTATGCCTGAAGACGCTCATCATCGTTGTATGGTAGACCATAGGAGAAGAAAATACAAAATTTAATTTAAAAAAAATAATACGAAAATTGGCTCGGCCATCGGCCCGACCTGAGCCTCCGCAATGGAGGCCATCGCAGGGCTGATGCGGAGCCGATGAGGCATCGGCTGAGGCTATTGTTCGGCGCTGGGGTGGAGGCGTTGGGGAAGGGCGATCGACCCTCCCTCCGCAGTGGAGGCCGACGGGCGCCGATGTGGTGGCCGATCGCTCGGCTGTGGCGATCGACCACCATTGCCATGCTCTTATGTAATTCTACAATCTCATACCTTTCCACATGTACTCATGTACTCGTATATTTATTCCAAAAATTTTATATCATCCACTTTGCAAAACTTAGGTAATATACTAATACATACAACAAAGTTACTTTATCAAAAATTATAAAAATTAAAAGTCTTAAAACTAAATTTGTGGGCCAGCTAAAAATAGCATTAAAAACGAACTTATGTAATGTACTAAATTGAAAATTTAAAAATTTATTTGCTAAGATTTCTATAACTTTATATTCATCAATAAAGTTGATATCCTCTTTCTCCCTCTGTCCCCAACGAATATGCACTTTGAGTTTAGCATGAGTTTTAATGCAAAATTAGAAAAGTAAGAGAGAGATTGAGAGAAAAAGTAATTAAAGTATTGTTAGTGGAGAATGAGTCTCGCCTCATTAAAGTTAAAAGAGTTTCCAAAATTGGAAAGTGCATATTCTTGTGGGACGGACGAAAAATGAAAGAGTGCATATTCTTATGAGACGGATGGAGTATTATTTAAATCAACGTATGAGTTAAAATTATTTTATTTTGTGGCCCAGCTAATAATAGCATTAAAAATTGAACTTATGAAATGTACTAAAATGAAAAGTTAAGAATTTATTTGCTAAGATTTCTAAAACTTTTTATTAATAATCAATAAATTTTATATCCTCGTACTATTTATATCAACATATGAGTTAAAATTAATTTATTTTGTGGGCCAGCTAATAATAGCATTAAAAATTGAACTTATGAAATGTACTAAAATGAAAAGTTAAGAATTTATTTGCTAAGATTTCTATAAGTTTGTATTAAGATTTTCATTCTCCCCCCCCTCCCTCTACTTCAGCCCTAGTGGTTTTGGAGGTGTTTTCCTAGTTCTCATAGCTTGGTATATTTATATAGCTAGCTAGTGGTGCTCTCATGACTTCTTATTTTTATTTTGGTCATGCTTGTTTTGGAGGTTTGTTTTGTTTCGGCCCATGACCTATATTTTTCTGCTTTTGTGGCGATTTTGTTTCTATTATTCTTTTAAACTCTTGGCTCGCTATCGTGTCATGGCTTGAGCAAAATTCGTATTTATAAAAAAAAATCATATTTTTCATATTTAAGACTCCTTCATTGGTAAATGGTAGTAGTAATTACGATTACTTATTTTGAAAACCATTTTACTGATATCTATCTCCCAATAAATATGAAATATTTGATTTCCAACACGAAATTTTGTGTAGTTTTATTTTGTGTTGGTTTATGGATTACAAGATAAACATTTGCCAGATGTAATACAACCTAAAAGAAGGAATAGGAAAATCAACTGAAATGGAAATTACAATAATCGAAACAGTAACCGTAAATATGTAATTAGCCGAGTCGAGGATTCCTTTTACCGCAAGGCGAGATACGCTCCGATAGTGCTGTCGGATTGGCGTGTCGTCCCCAAAGAGAAAACGACTCTTGTCTTTGATGAAGCAATACCGCTATGAGCAGAGCTCCGGCGAACTAGATGGAGGTGAAGACAGAGTTTCAACAGAAAAACAATGCTTAGAGAGAGAGAGAACGCTTATGCTATGAGGGCAGAGATTTCAAGTGTATCTTGAAATGTCTTTGTGTGAAGAATATTAGAGTATGCATCACTATTTATAGGCAATGTGGAGGATATGAAGTCAATTCTGCCATTAAGGCTGATTTGTAACGGTCGGCGGTTACAAACGTGTTACAGATGTAACAAATGTCAATCATGGAGCATGAACCTGGACGGATGTATCTAGACACCTCTCATGTAGTTGTTCATTCCATAAATGTATTTGGACGACCCGATCAATATGCATGCATGGAATTCTACGAAGCTTTCTTTGTATGCTCATTTGCCACATTGTTTTGTCTACATGTCCAAAATGAGATTAATTAATTAATTACATATCTCCATACATCGTGACATATTTTAATATATTATTTCTTGTTCACTAGGAATCGGTTTAGAAATAGTGAATATACCACAATCATCTACTCAGAGCATAGATCAATTATAAATTATTTAATTTTTTTAAAATTAAATATTCTGTCACTTGTACGACCCGTCAATGAGACAACCTAATAAGGAAATCCTTTTATTTTTAATGGGATATATTTCAAAATATATGGGCATATAATCCGAATATGGGACTTAGTTTCTCTTTCATTAGATTGCGCAGCGAACGATTGAAGTTTAACTTATTGATTAGTAAATTATTGCACTAATATCAACTTAGTTATTAAACATTGATTTTTTTCAAAAAAATATAGTAATAAATTTACACTTTAAGTATATTATTTGAAATTTAATTTAAATTTTTTACCAATTTCACCTCACGTCACAATCAATTTCCATGTTGAATTTCCATCCTAATCATTAAAATATTTGGCATACCTCACATAACAATAACAACGATAATAAAGAAATAGACATTTGCTAAAGATAATCTATTCCCAACAGAGCTCCCGAACGAAAAATTATGACAGAGAAAACAATAAACAATAACCTAATTGCGCCTCAGTTGGTGGAATTAATGAAAATACTTTTTAATATTGCAGGATAGTTTTTAATTTTGAAGTTTTAGTGAGAATACATTTTCTTTAGCAGAGTCTTTGACTTTCAATGTCGTGTTAAATATGTGTAATGTGTCAAATATTTTAATGAGTATGATTAGTATGGAAAATCTATATAAACTATTGGTTGCCATGAGATAAAATTAGAAAGAAAAATAAATTTGTGTACGTGAATTATTGATAAATTGGTTAATGTCTGAGTTGAACATGTCTTAGGTTCAAGCATGCGACTTTTAACTTCATTCGTCCCATTATAAGTGATTAATTTCTTTTGGGCACTAAATTTTAGAAAATGATATTTATTAAGTAAAAGTGGAGTGTAGAAAGTATGAGAGAATAAAAAGTATGAGAGATAAAGAGATAATAAAGTAGAAAAAAAGATGGAATAAAGTAAGAGTGAGAAAATGTTTTATTTTTTGCTAAAAGAAGAAAGCAATCACTTGTAGTGGGACAATCAAAATAAGAAGTTGACCACTTGTTGTGGGACCGATGGAGTAATATTTTACCTATAAAAATTAAAATATAAAATCCTTTTAAAATATAAAATTACGTATTTATTTTGAAACAAATCCAAATATAGTAATCAATTTAATGCGAACATTGTAATTTGAAAATCATTTATAAAATTAACTTTGTAATGAGAAATCATTCCTAGAACGATATAATGAGAAAATAAATTACCCTTTCCAATTAGATCGATGTGTATTGCGTTAATTGTGAATTTTGTTTTATCAATATATATGTTCATGTGCAGACATATGACGATTAAGTATTTCTCGAAAAATATTCCTTATTGCACGATGTAATAGTAATAACATTTTCAAGTGATGGTTATGGGTTTGTTTCCACCATTAATATAGTAAAAAGCCTGCAATTATCCAAAACAATAAGGTTTCATATGATTGGTGAGGCCTCGTAGAATCCAAGATCCTTTGCACCACAAAATGATCATATCATATCTATCTAAATTAGCCAATAATTAATCGCCCTGTGTGGAAATAATATTCTCCGAGAAGCACAAAATTGGAATATCTCTTGACAACAGACAACCCTTAACTACAATTCTCGGACTAACCGAAGTTAAAAATATGTTGTTTTCTAACTTAAGATGTTGACATAAACACTTTTTGTCCTTTACTATCTTGACTATAAAAGGCATCTATTGCTAGAAATTCCATCAGCAATAAGGGGCAATAGTGGAGTTCCGGTAAACTTCTTCTTCTTTTCTGCCATTTGGCATTTTGGTACTTATTATTTAGTTCATTTGAATTGAATTAGTGCATGCAGAGACTAAGATAGCCTCATACATCTTGCTTATATCACCATTGATAAAACAATAACTAACTTCCTTTACCATGTAATTATATAAATCCATCAAGTGTGTTGGGTTGTGTTGCTCTGATTTCTTAGATTCTTGTGCAAAATGTGACCTTTATTACATATTCTGAAGTTAGATAGGAAAAGCCATTAGCCTTTTCTCAGCAACTTGTTGAGTTTAGTTTTGCTTGTCATAGTTTTTCTAATATTGTCTTGGCAATGGAATTTCATAGCTCTTGCTTGCATTTCTGGAGCTAAAAGGAGACTCTTGTTTTGGCATTCCAAATTCTGCTTATTAGAAAGGTGCATTTCTACTTCTTGATAAGTTAAACCTTGGATTAATTATTGATTCTAGTTGGAGATCTTCTTTGGATCAAAGATCCTAGTAGTTTCCGATGATTTCTTTAGGAAATATGGTTTCATTTAGTTACTAGTGTCATATCCTTTTATTATGTACTCCCTCCGTCCCATAATAGACGTCACACTTTCCTTTTTAGTTTGTCCCATAAAAGATGTCAACACTTCCTTTTATGGAAAAAACACCCTCTAACATAAATATAAATATACTATTTTCTCTTTCCACCTAACACACAAAATAACATCTTCTAAAATCATGTGTCATTCCTCAAATGTGTCATCTATTATGGGACGGGGGGAGTAATAGACTGGAGTAATTACTCATACAAAATGTTTCACCTTTGTTTTATATTGGTACAAAAAGGTTGATGTTTACCTGAATCTTGCAAAAAATTTCATTTTTGTTTCGTTTTAATGCATTCCGATACTTATGTTTAGACGCAGTTAATTCTTCGCCTATAAGGAGTTAAATGTTTCATCATTGTTTCGTGATGGAACTAAAAATTTCATCATTATTTCATGGCCATGTAGATAAAGAGTTAACGATATCCAAACACATTATAAATTAAATTCAAACGGGGATGAAACTTTTTGTACTATTTTTTGCAAACTTCAAACACTTTGTACCAACACGAAATAATGGTGAAACATTTTGTATGAATTGTATACTTACGGGCCGTTAATGTAATAGACAAATATTAGTAAAGTTCCTGCAACTAAATGATATTTGTTGAACAATAAAGTATGGTCATTTACAGCATCACCTTGAGCTTATTTTCTACGGATTTCAGCAAGTAGCATATGCTCTAAATGGAGCCTCAAAACTCAGTAGAAGATGAGTTTTGGAAGTTGCATCCATCATGGGCGTTGAGCACAAGAATCGCGATTTTAGGTGGCGGACCAAGTGGCCTATCTGCAACCTATGCGCTATGTAAACTCGGCTACAACAACGTCACAGTCCTTGAGAAATACCACACAGTTAGTGGCATGTGTGAGTCAGCAGATATTGAAGGTAATAGTTATAGTAGTGAAACCAATATTCATTCACACATCCTATTAGATTAAACATAACTTTGAATCACCTACAATGCAGGAAGGTTTTATGATCTTGGAGGGCAGGTCCTCGCAGCCAGCAGCTCCCCGACTATCTTCCATCTTGCGAAAGAAATGGGCTGTCAACTTGAAGAAATGGACTCTCACAAACTGGCCTTAATCGATAGCTACACTGGGAAGTATGAGGACATCCAAGTCGCAGATGACTATGTTTCTGTTATCTCACTAACTCTACAGCTTCAGGTCTGTTTTTCTCTACATTTTATAAAACATCCATCCCTTACATTTCGATACAAATCTCACTTCCTATCCTTGACAGGAGGACGCCAAGAGATCAGGTCGAATTGGAGTTCACGCAGTGAGCGATTCTGCCTCTGATCTCACACCGGCTTTTCTTGAGAGTCGCGCATTCAATTGTGTTCCAAAATCTGTAGCATATGGATACACTGCTTCTGGATACGGATTCGTTCAAGACATGCCTTATGCATACGTTCATGAATTCACTCGAACGTCTATGGCTGGCAAGATACGACGTTTCAAAGGCGGATACATGAGTTTCTGGCAGAGGATGAGTGAATCTCTTCCAGCACAAGTCCTCTGCAACACTGAGGTAACCTCAATCCGACGCCATTCATCCCTTGTCCATGTCAATGTTAAACAAAACGGAGAGGCCAAAAGTTTAGAGTTCGACAAGTTGATCGTGTCTGGATCATTTCCGTTAGTTTATGGAAAAACGTATAGATCAACATCAGTCACCCCAATAGGTTTGCAAAACTCCCTTTTTTTGAGTAACATGCTTTTATTCTTTGATACTAAAGTACCTTTTATCTTTGTAGCTGCTGATCATGACATAATGGACTTCAGTGAGCTCGAAAAAGAGATCTTCGGTAAAGTGCAAACCGTTGATTATTACACAACAGTGATGAAGATTAAAGGGCTCGAACATCTTCCCGTTGGATTCTACTACTTTGGAGAATTCATGGACGATCCACAAACAATAGGAAATCCTGTAGCAATGCAGAGATTTTACTCCGACACTGACATCTTCCTATTCTGGTCTTACGGTAACTCAGCTGGAATCATGGGACAAGAAGTAACACAACTAGCAATTGATGTAGTGAAAAGAATAGGCGGAGAAGTCATTGCCATTGTTCTACAACGGCGGTTCAACTATTTTCCTCACGTCGAAACCCAAGGTTACTTCTTATAATATGTCATGTTAAATCCAATTACTACAAGCATACTATTAACAAAATCCATCTTGAACACAGATATGAAGAATGGATTCTACGACAAAGTCGAGAATGAACTCCAGGGAGAGCAAAATACATACTACATCGGTGGGCTCATGGCGTTTGAGCTCACTGAGAGAAACTCAACTTACGCCATGGCTTTGATCCGTAAGCATTTCGCATGTGACGATCCATTGCCAAGATTTCCATATGTAAAGGTACTTGAGCACTCTTAAAGAACACTGATATTTTAAGATGAGAGTCAACTTACTTGATGCAATGCCTCTAACAGAGATTGCTCTCTGAGAGCTGCAGCAAGGTGCCGCGGCAGCTAGATGAGTCGATGGGAGTCGAGTTCCCTGATCTTTCAAGCCTCGATGGCTATCTAAAACACTGGGGGACTCATGATATGATCCGAAACAAGACTCTTTACACTTGGATAAATGAAGATGGGAAAGTTTCTGGGCAGAGGAGCTATGCAGAGCAACATGCTAATGCTACCTTGATAGCAGAGTTGCTTCTGTCAAGCCGCAAACCAGTCATTACGCCCGGGGACAGAGTCCTCCTCATCCACGTCCCAGGTCTGGATTTCGTAGATGCCTTCTTTGGTTGTTTGAGAGCGAGAGTGCTCCCTGTCCCCGTTCTCCCACCCGATCCACTCCAGAGAAGTGGGCAGGCACTTTTGAAGATAGAGAATGTTGCCAAGTCATGTAATGCAGTTGCCATTCTTTCAACTTTCAGCTACCACACATCTGTTCGAGCAGGCCTTGTGAAGAACTTGTTGCCAATGTCTCCCTCAAGTAGGAAGAGTTCCGGTCGCTGGCCCAATCTCCCGTGGATTCACACTGATTCTTGGATAAAGAAATCCAAAGGCATGACTGCTGGAGATTTGGAATCTAGCAGCGCGCCCCAGCCCGGTGACCTGTGTTTCCTTCAGTTCACGTCAGGGTCGACTGGTGATGCAAAGGGAGTGATGATCACTCATGATGGAATCATTCATAATGTGAAGCTGATGCGGAAGAGGTACAAAAGCACGTCCAACACCGTGCTCGTGAGCTGGCTCCCGCAGTATCATGACATGGGCTTGATAGGTGGGCTTTTCACGGCTTTGGTTAGTGGTGGGACAGCTATTTTGTTTTCTCCGATGACATTCATCAAGAACCCTCTTCTGTGGCTTGAGATCATTACCAAGTACAAGGGGACTCATAGTGCTGGTCCCAACTTTGCTTTCGAGCTTGTGATCCGGAGGCTGGAGCTCGACAAGAATAAGGCTCGTGACTATGATCTTTCTTCCATGGTTTTCCTCATGGTTGCTGCCGAGCCAGTCAGGCAGAGGACTTTAAGAAGATTTATGGAGCTCACTATGCCTTACGGCCTTTCTCAATACTTGATGGCTCCTGGCTACGGATTGGCAGAGAACTGCGTGTTTGTCTCGTGTGCGTATGGGGAAGGGAGGCCTATAATGGTGGACTGGCAGGGGAGGGTGAGCTGTGGATATGTTAACCCGAGTGATCCAGATGTTGATATCAGGATCGTGGATCCACAAACTGATAAGGAGGTTACTGAAATTGGAAAAGAAGGAGAGATATGGATAAGTAGTCCTAGTGCTGGAGTTGGATACTGGGGCAAAGAGGAGTACAGTAAAGAAACCTTCAATAATGAACTCTGCAATCATCATGGCAGAATATACACCAGGACAGGGGACTTGGGGCGCGTTATTGATGGACATTTGTTCATCACGGGAAGGATCAAAGATCTTATCATTGTTGCAGGGCGGAACATATACTCAGCTGATGTGGAGAAGACAGTTGAGAGCTCGTGCGACCTTCTACGCCCTGGGTGCTGTGCTGTCATTGGCGTTCCGGAGGAGATTCTGTCAGCAAAGGGGATTTCATTGTCACAAGGGTCTGATCCGGTTGGGCTAGTCGCCATTGCGGAGGTGAGAGATGGTAAGCCTGTGAACAAGGATGTGGTAGAGCAAATTAAAGTCAAGGTTGCTGAAGAGCATGGTGTAAGTTTAGCTGCTGTCAAGCTGATCAAACCAAGAAGCATCAGCAAAACAACATCCGGGAAAATTAGGCGATTCGAGTGCCTCAAGCAGTTTACTGACGAGACATTGAATTCGATTCCTGATCCAATAATTCCGAAGAGATTGCTTACTCGGTCTTATACTACTGGAACGTGCAAGGATGGCCACACGCCTCGCCCCCAACTCAAGGCTACTACGAGTATTGCTAGACTAAGCTACGTAGAAATATTGGAGTACCTTAAGAGGCTGATTTCGGAGCAAACTGGAATCCCTGGCAGCAGAATCTCCACAACTGCAAACCTCAATACTTATGGGATTGACTCCATTGGTGTGGTGAGGGCAGCTCAAAAGCTCTCTGATTTCCTTGGTGTACCTGTAGGCGCAGTCGACATTTTCACTGCGACTAGCATTGAAGACCTAGCTTCCTTCTCAGAGAATCTCCTCATCAAGTCAAACCCTCAAGGTATAAGAAATAATGAAGCATGTTCAGAAGCCGAAGATGCCTATGCATCAGAGGAAATGATCTTATCTCAACAAGTTTCCTTCACACACCAGCTGAAGATCATGCTGCTCCAACTTGTTGCACTTGCGTATGTGTCTATCTTGCTCATCTTTCCTGCATATTTATGCATATCTATATATGTGAAGTCGATATCTTCGTACCTCACACCCATGACAATTCCTTGGGCGCCATACATAATGTCAGTAGCACTTGCGCCTCTTGCTTGGGTATTATGCATACTTGCTACCTGCACTTGCATTGCTATCTTTGGAAATTCATTTCTTCAACCGAATTATGCATTGCTTCCTAATGCATCAATGTGGTCAGCGGACTATGTGAAATGGTGGGCGCTCTACAAGGCGCAAGAGATATCATCCAAAGTATATGCTGTGCACTTGAGAGGAACGCCTCTTTTGAACTACTGGTTTGAGATGTTTGGAGCCAAGATAGGCTCATCAGTAGTCCTCGACACGATTGATATCACAGATCCTGCTCTGCTTTCCATTGGAGATGGAGTTGCGATTGCGGAAGGTGCCTTGTTGCAGAGTCATCAGGTCAGAAATGGAATCCTAAGCTTCAGTCCTATAAGAATTGGGAAGAATTGTTCAATCGGTCCCTATGCGGTTATCAACAAAGGAACACTTGTTAAAGATGGAGCTGAGGTAGCTCCATTGCAAGTCACCCAAGAGGGAAAATTACTCCCTAGATCAAACAAGCCCAACAAGGTAAAAAAGGTTATACTTTTTTGGTTAATATTATTAAACAATATAGTTTAATTGGTGATGTTTTTAGGTTGCAGTGCCCATAGAGAGCAGCCACGTCCATCATTTGATGGGAGTATACATGGTTGGCCTCGTAAGCTCTCTGTGCGCAGCCATCGTCTACTGCATCTACGTCTTTCTATGCCAACAAACGCCTAACATGGAACATTTGATGTTCATGTGCATATCAGGGGCTTTCCACTGGTTCCCATTAACCATCGTGGCATACGTTACTGTCATCAATGGCACGTCTCTAAATCCACTGAGTTTCTCCATCATGGTTGCTACTGCATACTCAGCCCATGGAGTATTGCTCATCTTGGTAACGAGCATCCTAAACCATTCTCTCACTGGAAATGAGAAAACGGAAACTCATATGAAAATGTGGTTGCGGCAGCGATTCATAGTAGCTTGTCATCTTAGATTTGCCAAGCTTCTATCCGGGACAGAAGCTTTCTGCATGTACTTAAGGCTTGTAGGTGCAAAAGTGGGGAGATTTTGCTCCATCAGGGCGATCAACCCTGTTTTGGAACCCCAACTTTTGTGGATTGGTGCTGGTGTCCATCTTGGTGACTTTAGCAGGATTGTAACTGGCTTCTATTCCTCCAATGGCTTCACTAGAGGAAATGTGCAAGTGTATGATAATTCTGTTGTTGGAAGCCAGAGCATTATCCTCCCCGGTGCAACAGTCGAGAGACAGGTGATTCTTGGTGCTCTTTCAGCTGCTCCCATGAACTCAGTTCTTCAAAGAGGTGGTGTATACATCGGATCTCAATCACCAATCATGATCAAAAACACAATGCATGAGTTGGACGATCGTATTGAAGAAATGGATGCAAAATACAAGAAGATTGTGGGAAATCTTTCTGCAAACTTGGCTGCTACCACTCTCAAGGTTAGAACAAGATACTTCCATCGCATTGGAGTTAGTGGCAAAGGAGTCCTCAAAATATACGACAAGATTGAAGGACTCCCAAGCCACAAAATCTTCCAATGCGGAAAGACATATCCTATCATAGTTCGTCACAGTAACAGCTTAAGCGCTGACGATGATGCAAGGCTAGATGCGCGTGGCGCCGCTGTTAGAATCCTCTCCGATGAATCTGGTGGCGAAACAACACTCCTGGATTTAACACTTAAAACAGGCAATGCGTTTTACGCGCGCACCATTTCCGACTTTGCTACTTGGCTTGTGTGCGGGTTACCTGCTAGAGAAGAGCACGTGAAGCGTGCCCCGCACATCAGAGACGCAGTGTGGGCCTCTCTACGCAATGCAGAGACGTTCACTGAGCTGCATTACTACTCCAATATCTGCAGGCTCTTCAGGTTTAACGACGGACAGGAGATGTATGTCAAACTCAAGCTGCGGCCGTTTGATCAGAAAATCATGGATGATTCCGGGAAGATTGAGCCGTTAGGAATCCTACCTCCTGAAACAGGAGCGATTCCGAGGGACAGCAACGACAAGCGTCCTTTGCTTTTTTTGGCAGATGATTTCCGGAGACGTGTGAGTTCGCCCGGTGGCGTTCGTTATGTTTTCCAACTGCAACTCCGGCCAGTGCCCGAGGACGCAGATGCGCAAGACGAGGTCCTCGATTGCACGAAGCCGTGGGACGAGATGGAGTTCCCGTTGATAGACGTCGGAGAGGTGACCATCAATGAGAATCTCACGCCTAAACAATCCGAGGAGCTTGAATTCAATCCTTACCTCAAATGCCATGAAATCGATGTGATCAGAGCAACGTCAGCCTCTCAGAGTGCTTCCATCGATCATGGACGCTCATTGATCTATGAGATTTGCCAACGATTGAGAAACAATGAGCCGCTGCCGGAGGCGTGGAGAGCCTTCATCGAGAAGTCAGATGTCAAAGTAGACCTCTCTGGCTGCCCCGTCATGAACCAGAAACACGACTCCTCTGTCTCAAACGAAGTGACGCTTGCGAGAGCTTGGTACGAAACAACATGGTCGATTTTCGGGCAACCAATGTTGCAGACGTTCTTACCTTATTTCCTCTTGGCGTACGTGATCTCGACCCCTCTAAATTGGCTGCTTTTCGCGCACAATAGCTTGAGATATCCTTTGCATTGGTTGTTTCCTCTGTTCTGGATTGTTTCTGGGGTGGCAGTGGCGGTTGCGTGTGCGTTGGCAAAATGGATTCTCGTCGGGAGGAAGAAAGATGGAGGGACGGTGTTGATTTGGAGCAGAGAAGTGTTCATGGACACGGTATGGCAGGCGTTCAAAACGTTAGCGGGTGAGTATTTTGTGGAGACAATGACCGGTTCGGTGTTATTCGTTGTGTGGATGAAGCTAATGGGGTCGAAGGTTGATGTGACCGGAGGGGTGTACGTGGACAGCATGGGGGCTGCACTTAACCCGGAAATGGTGGAGATAGAGGGCGGCGGTTGCGTGGGAAGAGAGGCACTTTTGTTTGGACATATATACGAAGGTGACGGCGGGAAGGTCAAGTTTGGAAAGATTACGATTGGTGAGGGCGGATTTGTGGGAAGTCGAGCGGTGGCCATGCCAGGAGTGGTTGTGGAAGATGGAGGCAGCCTTGGTGCGCTCTCACTTGCCATGAAGGGGGAACTTGTTAGAATTAAGTCGCAATCTCAATAATTATGTATGGCTAAATAAATTTATCACTCACCATAACGATTTCCAATAATACCTACCAAAAATTACTTTTGTTTTTTTCATTATTTTTCAAGAGTGTATTGGTCTACATAATACAACAAAATGGTTCAACAAAAGATGGACAATATATTCTGATAATGTTAAAACATGTCAAATATCTTACTTATAACCTACCATTACTCCACTTATAAATAATGTGACTAATAAAAAAACTGCACTAACACCACAAATAATGTTCAGCAGAATATGTCAACACACTTTATTCTACCAAAATGATGTGAGATGAATCGGAGGAGGGCGACCAAACTGCACTGCAGAATGTAGTGTTCATCACTCCGGAGAGTTCCCTTCGACGCTCCACCAAAAGCTAACTGAAAAACTCTTAGTAAGAGAACGAACATAGTGCCACCACTTTGGAGGGATATATAGCATCTCCCCTTCCTCTAATATGCAATCCATGAATCCCAAATCCAATATCTTCGGAGACTCTTATTCATCTATATTGTCCATATCAACCTTTGGGGCAAAGAAAATAAATACAAGGATTTTAAGACTCAATGGCAAAGAATTGACTTGGGAGTAAGCCATGTGTTGTATAGTATCAGATCTGCTTGATGAATCAAAATTACATACATGGTAATAATATAAAAGATACCCATCTGATAATCAAGTTGTTCGCACAACTAGAGCATGGTCTCTGTGTGAGGGTAAAGTTCCTCCGACGATGAGGGCGGGTATACTTTTTACCAGCAACCTGATAATGACAAGGACAAAACATTGATCATGAGTTCATGGGAACGAGAAGGATCAGCAGCAAGAAATATAATAACCATCTCTGGTGGTCTGAAAATATTAGTGAAGTTTAAAATGCCATCAAAAGCTAATGTAATCATAAATCGAAAGTTATGAAACACAAATACCATATAAATAAGACAATAAATAGAAAACAATTAGATCAAGTGTTAGATGGAATATCTTGACTTAGCACAAACACATGCACTGTGTAAATCCAAGCTAGCCAAGGCCCCGATAACATTACTGCACATCACGGAGTTGTTTGCACAAAGAAAATGTACAGTCTTAGTAGCATCTATGCAGTATAGAACTGCATCTTCCGTACCTGCGCAAGTATATTATGGTGAGGATCATGATGCAAAGGTGTTACTGTCCCAAGTGGACCAAACCAAGCATTAAGTGACCTGATATCTCCCCCACCAGTAAAACAGTAATCAGGTATAACAATATCCTGCTTTAGTTCTTGTATCTGGCATTTTGATAGTGCAAAATTAGAAAGTGCTGAGTAAGTTTATTTTTTATTAAGACCACAGATGGTTTCTACAATCATATGCATGCCTGATCAAACAATTGATGTTGTGCTAAATAGGTGGTGCTTGAAGGAGAACAGTGACCAGATTGAATCCTCTCGAGAAACTCAGAGATTGTGATAAGCTTTTGCTTCCAATCTGAGGATAAGTAGTTTCTTCCGACCCGCACAGGTTTTCCGTTGTAATAAATGAAATCTTCTTCCAACGCAAAAGTAGAAAATCATCATAAGAGTAAACAATTAACATCATAAAAGCAAGTTTTCAAAGTTTAGCCTGAATTATGTCCGTACGTTGTCCCAAAGGGAAAATTACTTCCTTCCCATTAATTCCGTTCAATACAAAGCCAAAAAGATTCATGTGTAAAAAGGAATCTCTATTCCTAGTAGACTATATATGTCCCAATATTCTCATCACTTTCAAATTAGTTGAAGTTCGCCATGATCTTATTAGGAAACGCTCAAAATGTTGGTACATAAACAATACACACAATAAATTAACAAAATAAGTTATGATGTTGAAAGACAATATACATTGGTCATTAACAGTATCAAATAATTCTTATACATACAGTAGATTATAAATGTGCATTAAGCCTCGAGTATAGTATACATACGCCACCAAGCAAAGGATCGGAGATACCTCAACCGGAGCAGTACGGAATCCAGCAACCTTTTTTATGTAATTCATGTCACTCCATCTATCAGTTGTTGGGAAATAAACACAGGCAATCACGAATATGAAAGAGAATGAACACAAGAAGTTGTTTACCCAGTTCGATACAATGTGTATCTACGTCTGGGGGCGATGCCAAGCCAGGGATTTCACTATATAATTTCAAGATGATTTAACAATGAGGGAGCACCTCTATTTATAAGTAACTAGAGAGCCCTAATTCTAGTCAAACTAGGAAACATATTCCATAAGGAAATATCTTTTAAGGAATAAATATATCACAAGGAAATATACTTCAAGGAAACAAATCCTAAACATGGTAGGAGATATTTTAGGCTCCATAATTAACAATCTCCCACTTGGAGACTAACAACTCCTAAACAACCATTTCCTCGTGATCTCATCCCTTCATCCGCTTAGCATCGCCTAACCTTCTCTTCAAGTTCCAAGGTCAATTGAAGCTATGCATAGCTTCAATTTCTCTAAGGTCACCACCTTAGTAAACATGTCTGCAGGATTCTCACTTCCAAGTATCTTCACAAGTTGCAGGATTTTCATCTCCACTAGGTGTCGGATGTAATGATATTTCAACTGCACATGCTTTGTCCTAGAATGAAACGCTGGATTCTTCGCCAAGAAAATAGCACTCTGACTATCACTGTAGAGTATGCTACTCTTGTTCTCCTTCCCAAGTTCATCTAAGAAACTCTGCAACCACACCATCTCCTTGCTTGCCTCTGTCGCAGCTACATATTCAGCCTCCGTAGTAGACAAAGCAACAGTCTTCTGCAACTTAGAAGTCCATGAAATAGCAGTAAATACATACCCGGTTGTGCTTCTTCTCCCATCAAGATCATTGGACGCCAAGTCTGCATCCACATAACCTGCCAGCTCGACATTCTTGCCATTGAAACATAAGACGCTTTCTGTAGTACCTCTCAAGTATCGAAGGATCCATTTAACTGCTTCCCAATGTTGCTTGCCCGGATCACCCATGAACCGGCTCACTACTCTCACTGCTTGTGCAATATCAGGCCTCGTACACACCATTGCATACATAATACTGCCAATTGCTGAAGCATAAGGAATTTTCTTCATTTCAGCACGTTCTTCTTTTGTACTCGGCGACTCCTTCTTCGACAGCTTAAAGTGACTGCCCAAAGGCACACTTACTGGCTTCGAATTATCCATGTTGAATCTTTCCAAAACCTTACCAATGTAAGCAGCTTGCGAAAGATACAATTTTCCTGCCGCCTTGTCACGCTCGATTCTCATGCCTAAAATTTGATTAGCCTCTCCAAGATCTTTCATGGAGAATCGTTCAGACAATTGCCTTTTCAACTTATCCATCTCCTTTTGATCACCTCCTGCGATCAACATATCATCAACATATAATAACAGAATAAGATAGCTCTTGTCAAACCTCTTGTAGTAACAACAATGGTCAGCGTAGCATCTTTTATAGCCAATCTCCATCATGAATCCATCAAACTTCTTGTACCACTGCTTTGGAGCTTGCTTTAAACCATACAAGCTCTTCTTCAACTTGCATACAAGGTTTTCCATTCCTTTTACTATGAATCCTTCAGGCTGTGTCATGTACAACTCATCCTCCAAATCACCATGAAGGAATGCCGTCTTTACATCCATCTGATGTAACAATAGATTTTCTGCAACTACCATACTCAACACTAAACGAATAGTAGTTAGTTTCACAACAGGAGTGAACACATTTGTATAATCAATACCGTATCGTTGCTCAAATCCCTTGACAACCAGCCTAGCCTTGTAGCGCTTGCTACCATCAGCTTCACCTTTGATTCGATAGACCCACTTGCAATGCAATGCCTTTTTCCCTTTAGGAAGTTCCACAAGCTCCCATGTGCCATTTAGGAGAAGAGAGGCAAACTCGTCATCCATGGCAATTTTCCACCTTCGTTTATCAGGGCCTTCTCCTGCCTCTGTGATACAGACCAAACAAGAGAACTCATCCCAAAAGACTAGCATGTTAGGAGAGAGAGCCCATTTAGTCTATATACCCCACATCAGTTGTTCTCACAACCGATGTGGGAATTGAGTCCGTAACATTCGACCCTCCTTTAAGGGCCAACGTCCTCGTTGGTCACGGCCACGTTGGTCACGGCTGGTTCTTTGCCAGGCCACCACTCCGAGTTCTCGTTGGTCACGGCCACGTTGGTCACGGCGGATTCTTTGCCCGGCCTCCACTCCGTGGGTCACCACTCCGAGCGGCCCCAAACGCACTCGTTGGTCACGGCGAGTTCGTTGCCCGGCCACCACTCCGAGCCGTTTGGGCTCTCAATGAAAGCACCAATTGATACAGACCAAACAAGAGAACTCATCCCAAAAGACTAGCCTGTTAGGAGAGAGAGCCCATTTAGTCTATATACCCCACATCAGTTGTTCTCACAACCGATGTGGGAATTGAGTCCGTAACACTCTGCATAACACTCGGGCTCACCACCATCAGTAAGTAACAAATAGAAATTAGAGGGCGAGTACCTATCAGGTGCACGTCGCTCTCTAGTCGATTTAGGCAGCGGAATAGTCGGTGGTGGAGTGCTTGGTTCTTCTTCAAGCACCTCTTCAGCATTCTGACTCTCCTTGCTCCCACTCGAGTTTGAGATATCTAGCTCGACCACTTGTGGCTCAGAACTGCTGGGACTTGACGCCTCCAATCTATCCTTGTACAATACCTGTTCATTGAAGACGACATCTCTACTGCGAATAACCTTACGGTTCTGCTCATCCCAGAGTCTATAACCGAACTCATCGCCTCCATAACCAATGAACGTACACTTAATAGATTTAGCATCCAACTTACTTCTCTCAACGGAACTAACATGAGCATAAGCAACACAACCAAAGATGCGTAGGAAAGATAGATTTACCTCTTTTCCTGTCCAAACCTCCTCGGGTATCCGAAACTCCAAGGGAACTGAAGGACCTCTATTAATTAGGAATGCAGCTGTGTTGACTGCATCTGCCCAAAAACTCTTTGGCAATCCACTTTTCAACCTCATGCATCTTGCTCGCTCATTCAACGTTCTGTTCATGCGCTCTGCGATTCCATTCTGCTGTGGAGTTCCTTTCACAGTTTTCTCCATGCGGATTCCATTCTCGGCGCAGAATTCCTTGAACTTTGTAAGTTCATATTCTCCTCCATTATCGGATCTTAGACATTTCACCTTCATCCCGGTTTCAGTTTCAACAAGGGCTTTCCATTTCCTGAAAGCGTCAAACGCATCGGATTTACTCTTCAGAAAATAAACCCATAGCTTTCGAGTAGAGTCGTCGATGAAAGTCATATAATATTCAGAGCCTCCCAGGGACTTCACAGGTGCTGGTCCCCATAGATCAGTGTGGACCATCTCCAACTTCTGTGTCTTCAATTTTCTGCCTCCTCTTGAGAAACTCACCCTTTTCTGTTTCCCAAACACGCAATCCTCGCACAGGCCAACTTCAACAGTTTTCAAGTCAGGCAGTAAACCTCTTGAGCACATTATCTTCATCCCTTTCTCGCTCATGTGGCCAAGACGACAGTGCCACAAATCTGCATTATTTGCCTCACTTGCAATATCAATGCAATCTTTGGAGTTAGTTGTGGTATACAACGTACCCTCCTTCTTACCTCGAGCTACTATCATAGCTCCCTTGGTAATCTTCCAATTGTTGCAGCCAAACGTCACGGTGTACCCTTCTGCATCAAGCTGCCCAATCGAAATCAAACTTCTCTGCAATCCAGGAATGTGTCTGACTCCATTCAGTTTTATTACGGATCCATTGGACGTCACTACCTTCACGTTTCCCTTTCCCACGATATCTAAGGGCTCATCATCAGCCAGATGTACCTTCCCAAAATCGCCAGAAACGTAGTCTTCCATTATCTCCACATTGCTGCAGGAGTGAAACGACGCCCCAGAATCCAATACCCACGATTCCATCGGACTACTGACGCTCAAGACCAACGCCTCGCCATCGTCATCAGACATGGTAACGTTTGTTGTCTTCTTGTCCTTCTGATCCTTATTCTTATACTTCTTCGGTGCCTCACATTGATTTCTAAAATGCCCAAACTCATCACAATTCCAGCATTTAACTTTATCCAAATCCTTCTTGGATTGACTCCTTCCTCTGGAATTTGATCTTCCACGATTTTGCTTTCCCTTCGATCTGCCTCTCTGTTCTGTATTCAGTGCTGATCCCGAAGTAGAAGATCCTGATTCTCTCCGGCGAACTTCCTCACCAATCATCAGATCTCTTACTCTGTCAACTGTTAGTTTTGTCTCTGCAGCAGTAACTGCTGTCACTGTGCCAGCCCAACTCTCAGGCAGAGACGATAGCAAAATCAGGGCTCGAATTTCATCATCGAATTTTATATTAACCGAGTTCAGTTGCGAAGTAATCATGTTGAACTCGTTGAGATGTTGTTGCACCAGCTTTCCCTCTTGCATTCTAAAATTAAACAATCGTCTAATCAGATGTACCTTGTTTGCCGTTGATGGTTTCTGATACATGTCCTCCAAGATCTTTAACATCTCATTTGTCGACTTTGCTGTAGTCGTGTGATAAGCCACATCCTTGGACAACGATAGCCTAATCGCGCTCATCGCTTTTCTGTCCAGCAGCTCCCACTCCTCATGTTCCATCTTTTCGGGTTTGGTTTTTAAAGGCTTCCAGAGATCTTTACCGTACAGGTAATCCTCAATCTGCATCTTCCAAAATCCGAAATCAGATCCATCGAACTTCTCTACAACAATTTTCTCGTCGATCCCCATCGTGATTTCTGCCTCTTAAACCCTAGGCTCTTGATACCAGTTGTTGGGAAATAAACACAGGCAATCACGAATATGAAAGAGAATGAACACAAGAAGTTGTTTACCCAGTTCGATACAATGTGTATCTACGTCTGGGGGCGATGCCAAGCCATGGATTTCACTATATAATTTCAGGATGATTTAATAATGAGGGAGCACCTCTATTTATAAGTAACTAGAGAGCCCTAATTCTAGTCAAACTAGGAAACATATTCCATAAGGAAATATCTTTTAAGGAATAAATCTATCACAAGGAAATATATTTCAAGGAAACAAATCCTAAACATGGTAGGAGATATTTTAGGCTCCATAATTAACATCAGTTGCAAGCCAGTGATTCATAGAGCCACTAATTATAACCGGCGAACTAGGTATGAAATGTTCCCGCAAGAATCCTTTCATCGACAGACCACATTTTTTCACAACTGCCTTACTGCAGGGTGACTTGGCAGGTAATAACCTAGTTGCCTGCCAGTTCGAATTGATACCACAATTCAGAATCATCTGTTAAACCCTAGAGAGCTTTTCAATTTAAGCTTCACAATGCCAAAACAAGCAACACGCATCTGTAGTTGCAGGGCCCCGAGTGGAGCTGCTCCCAGGCCAGTTCCGTGGCGCGGAAAGCGATGGAGGTGAAGGCGTTGTTGTGTGATTTGGTGCAAAAGCGAGGAGGATTGGGGTGTCGAGGGACATGAGAAATTGGTACACACTACAGAAATCAGTGAGAATGAGATGGCTAAATATCTTAGGGTGGAGTTCAACAACATTCCTAAATACAAGTACTACTACTAATTCATTTCAAATTTTCAACAAAATTCTTATCATCTGTTTATACATATCTCATTTTCTATCTTTTCTATAATCTCACTTTCTATCTCTTCTATTTTATTCTTAATTAAAACATAATTATTCATTGATTTTCCATTTACATCAAGCAATATTTTATTATTTAGTTAGTAGTATTATTTTAATACGTACAGTATATATTAATAACCGTGCCATTTACTATCAAAACTATTAATAAATAGCGTAGGGTAAACTAGAGAACTTCAGTACTCCACAATTAACCAAAAATTAAAGATGTTCACACAAAATGAAAGAATTTTAGGAATAAGTTACATTTTTTTTGGACCTTAGATTTTCTTCCCAAACCAACAATTGACAACATTGACCAAATCAACTTACCTATAATGGCTTCACAATCATGCGTAAAACTAACTTTGATACTATGAAATGCATAAACTATCACATATTAAATTGATAAATATATCACAACTTAAATGGGAGGAAACTCTCAAAGGATATTACAACCATGTCTAAGGTAAATGAAATCCTAATAAGCTATATATACTCCCCAAATTTGTCACATTTCATTTTCCAGACTCATTTTTAAAAAATGATAATAAATGACTAAAGTTGTGAGAGGGTAAATTGATTGAATCATTTATTTTTATGATAAAAAGTAATTTTCTTTTATTTATTTAATCCCAATTTTTATGTTTGTATTTGCTTTTTAATGAATACTCTATAAAAGATCAATTATGAAGTGCTAAAATTCTGACGGAGAATTATCAATAATGGCATCCACAATGGGGCGCCCTAAGGCGCGCCACGTCATCAGTTTTATCCCCCTACCCCCACCTGCAATGAAGCGCCCTAAGGCGCGCCCTATATGTTTTATTACTATTGTTTTGTAATTAATTTAAATGTTTTCAAATATATAATGCAAACTAATTTAAAAACATAACGAGTAACTAAAAATCGGCGAAATTCAAGTTGGCTAATCTACGCAAATCCCAACTTCCGGCGCAGCTCATCGATCAACCCCCGGAAATATTCGGCTTCGGCGGGGTCCGTACACTTCTTGATGGCCTTGTGCGTTGCAACAACGTCTTCGCCATCGAGGCTGTTGCCAACAACTCATACGCGGCGGTCGTCGGGCTCAGGGTCGGGATCGGCTATGGTGCGGCGGCGGTCGAGGATGATGTCGCCGCCGCCTTCCCCTTGGCCTTCGCAGCCTTGACGCTTATGGGATGCAGGGAGGACATCGGATGCAGGGAGGACATCGGTGTGGCGGAACTCTCTTCCTCCATGTACGTCCGGTAGAGGTCCACCGGACGAGTTCTGTTTTTGCTGCTCGTGTAACCACCAGCTTCGGTGGTCTTCGTCCTCTTTGTCGCCCCAGTGTGCAGAATTCCGCCTTGGAACTTCTGCTTGTCCCTCAAGAGCGCCCAGATGGCCTCGTGCTTGAAGTCGCCGTACAAGGACTGGTACGACAACGGCGCTTTAGCGCGCACGTCGCTCAAACTCTCGCCATTCGCCTGCTCCCTCGCGCACTTCTCGTACTCCGACGCGAATAGGTTGACTTGCTTCTTCACCTGATCCCAGTGCTTGCGGAGCTGTTCCCGTTGGCGCTTGTACGCTCTCGGCGATGCGCTCCCAGTACGCCACCTGCCTCTGATTGTTCGCGAATATCAGGTCCTCCGATATATCCACCCAACACCTCGCCAATACGAGGGTTTCATCCGGCTGGTAGTTCGTACGGCCGAGGGCGTACTCTTAACAAGTTCCCAGAGTTGGCAACTTATACGTGCGCTGCCGGTTCTGCTTCTTTTTGGGGGTGGCAGCAGATGGGGTGGCGTCGGCGGCGGCGGGGCGACGGGAGGGGGCGACGGGTCGGTTTGGAGACGGCTCCATGTCATCAAAACCGTATGATTCCGTACTGAATTCGGGATCGTACTGCGTGTTGGCGTCAAACGGGCGATATTCGTCGGGTTCTGTACCGGCCAACGCGCCTCACCAAACATCGGACTATTGGGACTTGAATCCATTTCGTAGTAAATGTGAGTTTCGAGAGTGGGATCGTGAAATGAAATGTTACAAATGAAGGTGGGGTAGGGGGTATTTATACAAAAAATAAAAAAACGTGTGCCATCGTCCGCGCTTCTTCCACCGACGATGCATCATCGGGCGTGGGCGTAGGGCGCGGACGATGGTGGACACCCACAATGGAGGCATCGTCCGCGCCCGAGGACGATGGCCACCATCGGTCGCCCCATTGTGGGTGCCCTAAGCTCTAGCTTTTGTATGCAGCCAAAGTTTTGTATGCGTATACAGAAGAACTTCAATCAGAGAAGATTAGATAAGATTTTAAAATTATTATTCCTTTTTTATAATGTTAAATGCTAATACTACTTTAGTATTAGTAAAAAAATGAGTATTGTTTGAAACGATAAATTTGTAGTATTTTTATATTTTTTTATTATAATATATTATTGCTATCTGATTTTCTAGAAGGAGCTACTTGTCAAATCTAAAGAGAATGCAAGTGAATTAGGTCATCCGCAACGATGTCTCTTATCCGTCTCTTAACCGTCTTATCTCTTAATTATTGATGGGTTCCACCGTACTTTTCACTCCATCTCTTAACTAAGAGACAACACATGCATCTCTTAACCATCTCATCCCTTAACTATTCATTCAATTTCATTTTTTTCCAACAAATTCAATTAATAAAAACACACTTCATTAAATAAAATAAAATTACAATTTAAACTCCTAAAAAAACACAATTAAAAAAAATGCATAATTAAAATCTAAAAAAATAAATAAAAAAGACATAATTTAAAATACTAGAAATTAAAAATTACACACTTAAAAACTACTCCGCCGGCGAATCATCCCCCGAAGGCGGTGGCGGTGCACTCAAGCCACCTATAGGCGGAATACCAATTTGTCATGCCATATACTCAATTCCGGCAAGATGGGCTTGATATTAGGGAGGCGTCATGCGGGAAGTGTCAGCCATCGTGGCAGTCAAATACATGGACAATAGGGTGTTCGAGCCCGAGACCGAGCCCGCCTGGCTTGATTCACCTCGGCCCCTCCTCCCTCTAGCCTCCTTCGCCGCCTTGGTCCCTTGCGGCCGACGGCGCCTACTAGAGGAGCCCCCTGCATCAATGGTCGTGCCCTCAACCTCTTGTGAAGCGTTGCCTGACCCGCTCTCACTAGACGAGTATTGGCCACCCGTCGTGTGCTTCGTGCGTTTCAAGCTCGAGCCCGTGCTGGACTAGACACCGCCAGCCCACCTTTCAACGTCTTTGACCGCTTCCCAAACATCGACATCTTTGAATTCTTTGCTTTTGTCGTCAAAAAAGACTCGCATAGCCGCTCTCAGAATGTCGGCTCCACTGGCTCCGCTTTGGTAATTCGCCGCTTCATTCTTGTAGATCCCGCAAAATTTTTTGACATCTCTGTCGACTCGGTCAAAATGACTGCTGAGCATCTTCATGGTGCGGCGGCGGGACCCCTTTGGCTTGTTCTCGTTGTAGGCGTCGGTGACCTTTTCCCAAAAACACTTGCGGGTTTGTTGATTCCCGATAATGGGATCGTACGAGACGCTGACTCAAGCGTTGAACAGAGTCATCGTGTCCTTGCGGCTGTATGGATGACGGCCTACATCCTCCTCCTCGTCGGCCGCCTCCTCCTCTTCCTCCACGGCGTCAAATGCGCGACCCCTGGAGCTTCCACCGCCTCGTCCTCCTTTCGGATTGGGTTCATCCGGAAAATCCTCCATAATTTGGGATAATCCCTGCGATTGCCCATACCTCGGGGCGGAGGGACGAGAGTATGCATCCACATCAATATAGGGTGGTTGGTACGCCGCCGGCGTCGACGAGCCTTGGGTGCCCGGCGTCGACGAACCGGAAGCACCCAAGACATTGTACATGCCCCCAGTCGCCAAACGTGTTCAAGTCATAGCCACCGGAGCCGCCAGAGTTTCCGTCGCCGGACATTTTGAGATGAAAATTGGAGAGAAAAGAGAGATGAATTGAGAAGAATAGATGTGTGTTTGTGTGTATAATGATAATGAAAGAGGAGTATTTATAGAATAAAAAAAGAAAAAATAATAATAAATTAAAATATTACCGTTGAACGGTAATATTACCGTTTTTTAATTTGATTTTTTTTTTATTAAAATTGAATTTTTAAAAAAATTATGCATGACGACACCCACTTGTGGGCCGACGAGTGGGCGTCACGCCTAGCGCCAGCGCTCGCCACGTGGTGCTAGCGCGTGGCGAGATGTTTCACCAACCCACCCTCCGGGCCGAGACGCCCGCCGAGACGGATGGCTGCATCGCCCTCTAGCTGCCGTCTTGTCTCTCCGAGAAGGGGGCGAGACGCGTGGTGGATAGTCTTATGGATTCCAGTTCATTTCAATGGTAAATTGAAGTACTATATTATCCAGTGTTGGAATTGATGACACTCTAACAGTAAAGTACAAAAGTAGTCACCACCGAAGTTACTAATTAATTGTTTAAATTAAATATGAGTTAGATTTGCATATAGATACATGTACTGTATTAATCTTTTTGTCAAACGAAGGAATTACCATATTCATTTTGGAATTAAAATTTATCTAAAATAGGGATTCACAATGTTGTTCTTATGAGTACTGGCCGACATTATGCAATGAAAGTAACACAATATGTTGTTGTTCTTATGAGTCATTGCCAACATTTTGCAATGAAAGTAACACAATTAATAGTAATAGTTAATGCTAAGTTGCTTTTACGTAATAGCCATTTTTCCAGGGTAAATTCGAGATGCCCATAGTTCCGGAATCGGCGGTTACGGTTCGGAATCGCCAGTTCCGGTTTTGGAAATTGTTGAACCGAAACCGAACCGAGAGGGTGTTTCGCGGTTACGGTTACGGTTCGGAACCGCCGGTTTTCCGGCGGTTTTTCGCGGTTCCGGTCTAGGACCGCCCGGAACCGGTGGTTCCGGCACGGTTTCGGTTCCGAAATTTTGGAACCTGAACCAAATCACGGTTCCAAAAGTGACGGTTTCGGTTCGATTTAAATCTCACGGTTCCGCGGTTAACCGCCCGAACCGAAAACCTTGGGCATCTCTAGGGTAAATACATAACGCATACAAAATGTATCACTTTTGTTCCATATTAGTACAAAAAGTTTAAAGTTGATATAAATCATACAAAGAGTTTCATTCGTGTTTCAGTTTAGTACATTTCGTTATATATATATATATATATATATATATATATATATATATATATAGGGGAGCGTTATTCTCCTTTTCACATCTTAGATCCTTTTTCCTTCTTAATATTACGCGTTAGATCTAAGGCATCAACGGATCAGATTGATTCTATAAAACTGGTTCCGTGTTGCATTATAGAAGGTGGTTGTATGCATTACAGGGTTATTATTGACATTTGACGGAAAAGTAACTGCCACATTTTGGTATCTGCGAATAATGCACCACATGGTCATCAGTAATGCATATAATTGACTATATAATGCACAATATGTGAACTGCAATGCATACGAATAAGATGTACCATGTTATGATGTTTGGACACACGTTTCTTGTTTCCCCTAAGGGTTTATTAAGCTTAGGGGCTAGGGTATAGTACGTAGACACGTATGTAATCTTCACATGGTAACGAGTAATGGATATAATTGACTATATAATGCACAATTTGTGAACTGCAATGCATACGAACAAGATGTGTTGTGTTATGATGTTTGACACACGTTTCTTGTTTCCCCTAAGGGTTTAATAAGCTTAGGGGCTAGGGTATAGTACGTACGCATTAATAACAAATTATAAAACGATACGAATAATTCTCCAAATTGTCACGAGTAATGGATGTTATTAACTATATAATGCACAATATGTGAACTGCAATGCATACGAATAAGATGTACCATGTTATGATGTTTGACACACGTTTCTTGTTTCCCCTAAGGGTTTAATAAGCTTAGGGGCTAGGGTATAGTACGTAGACATTACTAACAAATTGTTGTTATTGGAATATATATATGTGCATTATTTGGTTTAGGTAGTGCATTATGTAGCTGTTAATTGTCATTATCTCAGTATATTATGCATTATTAGAGGTATTGTGTATATGGGTTAATCAACGGATTGAAGATTACATACGTGCATTTAGTAATGTCTACGTACTATACCCTAGCCCCTAAGCTTATTAAACTCTTAGGGTAAACAAGAAACGTGTGTCAAACATCATAACATGGTACATCTTATTCGTATGCATTGCAGTTCACATATTGTGCATTATATAGTTAATAACATCCATTACTCGTGACAATTTGGTGAATTATTCGTATCGTTTTATAATTTGTTATTAATGCGTACGTACTATACCCTAGCCCCTAAGCTTATTAAACCCTTAGGGGAAACAAGAAACGTGTGTCAAACATCATAACACAGCACATCTTGTTCGTATGCATTGCAGTTCACAAATTGTGCATTATATAGTCAATTATATCCATTATTCGTTACCATGTGAAGATTACATACGTGTCTACGTACTATACCCTAGCCCCTAAGCTTATTAAACCCTTAGGGGAAACAAGAAACGTGTGTCCAAACACCATAACATGGTACATCTTATTCGTATGCATTGCAGTTCACATATTGTGCATTATATAGTCAATTATATGCATTACTCGTGATCATGTGGTGCATTATTCGTAGCGGTTTCCAGCCATTATTAGATTACTATTGTACCCTCATAATGCACAAAATAGGACAAATAATGCAACACGGGATTAATTACCCAATGTTGATCTTGACCGTCCAATTCTCTAATCTAATGGCTGATATTAAGAAGGAAAAAGGAGGAAATATAGGAAAAGGAAATGAATACATCCCTATATATATATATATATATAGGGATGTATTCATTTCCTTTTCCCATCTTTTCTACTATTTCCTTCTTGATCTCAGCCGTTGATTTCCTACATCCTATGGCCTAAATTATTGGCTTAAATCATTAAATTTAATTCTAATAAAAATCGAAAAGGGCAAAATTGAAATACAATATTTTGTTAGTTATGGAATCTTCCTTAATTTACTCCATTAAGATCTTCACGGTTATCGTTTCTTTTCATAGATTGAACATATTGCTCAATTCCTTCCTGCCTCTGATTCCGATATCGCACTCCACTCCCACAATTGATCCGAATACGTTGCCGTCGGCTGTGAGCGCGGAAAATCTACGGCGATTTGAAGAAGGTGAAGCAACCGATTTCCCCTGGCGGCAAACTCGCCGAATTCCTGAACTCGTTCTTCGCCGGCGGAAACATGAAGAAGAGAACAATCGACGGTGACGTGTTGCCGTCGCTGAAATCCAGAAACTCATCGAAGTGCTCATCCGCTTCGTCGTTCTCCCGATCCTGCCTCAGCAAAACGCCGTCGTCAAGAGGAAACCACTCCACCGGCGCAAATAGATCCGTGAGATTCTCTCCGGTCAGCGTGATTGTCGTTAAGGATGGGTTGGTTAAACATGAACTGCATCAGAAGCGTGATCAACGAAGAGCACATGGCGCCCGTCATGGATCAAAACCGCCCCGTCGAGGAGGTGGCGAGGTATCTGCTGAGGAATTATCAGAGGAAAAATCAAAATCCTCACGTCTAACACAAGGTTTTCGATCGAGATTTCGATGAAGACGAAGACGACGATGCATTATGTGATATACATAATCTACAAATTGTATAGTATAATGCATAGTTTAGTTTCTATAATGCATTATATGTGATATGCAATGAACATTTAGGGTGTAGTATAGTGTAAGCAACACAACCTCTACGAAAGACCGCGAGTATTAGTCCGTCCTTAAGGGTTTAGATTTTGGCGTGGCTAGGGTAGTAGTTTAAGCTGACACATATAATGCACCAATTGTTTATAGATAATGCATGTTATTAAATATATAATGCATGATATGTTAACTGCAATGTATTGATCTTTTAGTCGTTTAGTCTGGTTTTGATTATTTGGGGTTTAGGGTTCATTCATTCCCCTGGGATTGCCCAATTTCGGGGGCTAGGGTGGAGTATATTGTAAGCAACACAACCTCTACGAAAGACCGCGAGTATTAGTCCGTCCTTAAGGGTTTAGATTTTGGCGAGGCTAGGGTAGTAGTTTAAGCCGACACACATAATGCACCAACTGTTTATAGATAATGCATGTTATTGAATATATGATGCATGATATGTTAATTATAATGTATTGATCTTCTTAGCCGTTTTGTCTGGTTTTGATTATTTAGGTTTTAGGGTTCATTCATTCCCCTAGGGTTGCCAAATTCCGGGGGCTAGGGTGTGGTATAGTGTAAGCAACACAACCTCTACGAAAGACCTCGAGTATTAGTCCGCCGTTAAAGGCTTAGATTTTGGCGTGGCTAGGGTAGTAGTTTAAGCCGACACACATAATGCACCAACTGTTTATAGATAATGCATGGTATTGAATATTTAATGCATGATATGTTAACTGCAATGTATTGATCTTCTTAGCCGTTTTGTCTGGTTTTGATTATTTGGAGTTTAGGGTTCATTCATACCCCTAGGGTTGCCCAATTCCGGGGGCTAGGGTGTGGTATAGTGTAAGCAAGACAACCTCTACGAAAGACCTCGAGTATTAGTCCGCCGTTAAGGGCTTAGATTTTGGCGTGGCTAGGGTAGTAGTTTAAGCCGATACACATAATGCACCAACTGTTAATAGATAATGCAAGTTATTAAATATATAATGCATGATATGTTAACTGCTAGGGTAGTAGTTTAAGCCGACACACATAATATACCAAAATACAAAAGTACGTAAGAAACTAAAAAATTACACGCCTGTTCAGGACTATAAAACCAATTCACCCATATACACATGATAAATCTCATAATGCATAATATATTGTAAATAATGCCTTTGTATGTATACGTAATGCTCTGCATAAATAAACGTACTGCACATAATACGTTTCTGAATAAGTGCATTATTTGGTTTATACATTGCATTATTTACTGTGTCATTTACATTACGTGAAATATGATAAGCATTAATGCAGAATAATGCCAACGTTTTTTGGCCAACGCAACTGGTATAATGTCGTCCACTGCGTCGTCTATCTCGTCTCTAAGCTGCTTCTCTGCTTTGGACCAAATACAATCAAAACATCAGAAAATTATCACCAAATTAAAGGACAACATGATATGAGCAGCACAAGGATTGACATATATCACAACAAATAATGCTCCAGTCAGAACAAATAATGCATAAAACTGTACCCATAATGCGTAGGACAAAGCAAATAATGCACTTATTACCATCACATAACATATTTATCAATTTAATCAACAAGTTGAATCTTAGTTTCTAATCTAAGGCTATTAACAAATACAATCAATACCTCTGCACAATGGCATGACAGATACTAATAATACCCTTTGATAATGCATAATATAATTCACATAATGTAAATTTCATAGGACATAATGCATTGTCTAAACCCAAAAATGCACATGTATTACACACAAAGACTAGTAACCAATATCAAGAATATAACTCATAATGAACCATAAACTCCAACATATGCATAATTACATATTCATATTGCACTTCCCACACTAAATAATAACCATATTGAATCTTGACTGAGTTGCTTAACCATCACAGACAATACCCGTACTAATTTCTACTATAGACATCATAATGCAAAAATCATGGTACATAATGCACAGTCCAAAATAAATAATGCACATATTTAATTTTGCATGAGTTTATTCAGTAAAAACACAACGCCCTACATAATGCATCCTTTGCTGCACATAATGACGCTTACATATATACATAATGCACTAATCAAACATACAAGTATCATTCCACAAAATTGACAGATACGATATTGAATTGCATAAGCAGCGTCGCAAATATACCTGCAGCTTGGAATGGTTGTGAGCGCGGACGTCCTCGCTTATGCATATTTTATCTGTCGGAAAAGAACCAAATCAGATACCAGAATCCATCCTTTCAAACCCAAAACATAAAAAACCCGGCGGATAAAGACAGATGTCAGAACAAACGATAAAACCCAGTCTGATACCAAATTCCATGCTTGTATACCCAAAACAATAAAAACCCGTCTGAATTTCATGAGCAACGACAATTTTGGATGTACCAATTTATAGTTTTCGTGCCTACCAAGTCATTAAAGCGAAGTCATGAACCTTGTCGCCGGTTGCGATTCGGTGTTAGCAACGGTGGAGGGTGGGTGTCGTAATCGTTGACGAATGCTGTTGAATATTTCGCTGCCTACCGAGCGGCATTCGGGATCTAGGGTTTACAGTGTGGAGAGGGTAGAGAGAGTGGAGAGAGGGGAGAGTAGTTTTACAGCGTTTAATGAGAGACAATGAAGAGACTGAAGTTTCAAATCCCAATAATTTCGGCCATTCCAAAATATGGCAATTCAATTTTGGTCGGATGACAATTTTACCCTTATAATGCATATACTCAGGTTCAATAATGCAACACGGATACAAATATGGAGCTTCAATCTGGACCGTTGTTGCATCAGATCTAACGGTTAATAATGAGAAGAACAAAGGATGTTAGAGTGGAAAAGGAGAATAATGCTCCCCTATATATATATATATATAGGATTGTGATCAAGATAGAACCATTCTTAAACGTAGAACCATTCTTAAACGTAGAACAAATGTCAAACGGAGGTCGTTAGATCTTTTAATCCAATGGTGTTGATTTGCACAGCAACTTCCCATTACAACCAAAACTATTATTAATGGGTGAATGCAGAGAAGTGAAAAAATAAAGCATGCATGGACTCTTCTTCGTTTCATTCATTCTTCCATCAACATGTGAGTTTTTTCACATGTTGAGTCCGGAATGTCGTGAAAACATAGTCTAATATGTATGATTTTTAATCTTGACCGTCATTTTTTCCTCATCCAATGAATAAAATATGTAGAGTTCTAGGTTCTACACTTAAGAATGGTTCTATCTTTAACGCAACCCTATATATATATATATATATAGTAGTGATCTAAAGCAAATGCCCCTTAACCAAATAACTAGAGAACAAATCATAGCCACAAGATCAAAAAAATCAAGGGCTAGTATTAATACATGTCATTTTTTCATTTAAGGAGAAATTAGTTCCCTCAATCACAAATTCACTCCACAATAACAAGGCGGGGATATAATGGTCATTGCACATCCAAAATTAGGCTACGTCATTGGCATTTGAAAAAGAAACTGCGTTCTTCTCATCTTCTCCTCTTCATTCTTTTGCAAAATTAGGCGGGGAGAGGACTACGAGGAGGAGATCTTCGATGTCGTAGGCGACTTCTCTGGTCTCGGCGATCCAGTTGTGGATTCCTTTGTCGATTTCATGCCTGGCGTCGGCGATCTCGAGGATGGATTGCAGCTGCTGGAGCTTCATTTGGATCACCTCGATTCGGCCGCCGAGCTCGGGGATGTGGCGTGCTTCGTATATTAGGAGCTCGCTGAGGCTGCGTATTACATAGAATACGACGTATTCCGCTATTGTTGGTTGGGGATTGATACAATTCAACTGCCGATTTGATTTTTGAGAAAATGGTTGTGTACTGCAAGTTGACTTTGAGTTCATGCCCAACTGTGTTGAATTTTGGACTATATTATTATACTATTGCAAGTTCATATATTCAAGTTTCAGGTTTTGGAATGGTGATTACTAGTTGAGATTGCATTACATGTCAGAATGTTAATTGAATTTTTCAAAACTTTTATACTCTCAGATACCATGCTGATAGTGATATGTTTTGTAAATAAGAGTGAAGTAAAATCATGCTAAGAGTGATGTGTTTTGTAAACAAGAGTGAAATAAAATCACAATAAGAGTGATGTATTTTGTAAACAAGAATAAAGTAAAATAACAATAAGAGTGATATGTTTTGTAAACAAGAGTGAAGTAAAATCAGAATAAGAGTGATGTGTTTTGTTAACAAAAGTGAAGTAAAATCAGAATAAGAGTGATGTGTTTTGTTAACAAGAGTGGAGTAAAATCATGCTAAGAGTGATGTGTTTTGTAAACAAGAGTGAAGTAAAATCATGCTAAGAGTGATGTGTTTTGTAAACAAGAGTGAAGTAAAATCAGAATAAGAGTGATGTGTTTTGTTAACAAGAGTGAAGTAAAATCAGAATAAGAGTGATGTGTTTTATAAACAAGAGTGAAGTTAAATGAGAATAAGAGTAATGTGTTTTGTAAACAAGAGTGAAGTAAAATCACAATAAGAGTAATGTGTTTTGTTAAGAAGAGTGAAGTAAAATCAGAATAAGAGTGATGTGTTTTGTTAACAAGAGTGAAGTAAAATGAAAATAAGAGTGATGTGTTTTGTAAACAAGAGTGAAGTAAAATCAGAATAAGAGTGGTGTGTTTTGTTAACAAGAGTGAAGTAAAATCAGAATAAGAGTGATGTGTTTTGTTAACAAGAGTGGAGTAAAATCACAATAAGAGTAATGTGTTTTGTTAACAAGAGTTAAGAAAAATCACAATAAGAGTGATGTGTTTTGTTAACAAGAGTGAAGTAAAATGAGAATAAGAGTGATGTGTTTTGTTAACAAGAGTGAAGTAAAATGAGAATAAGAGTGATGTGTTTTGTAAACAAGAGTGAAGTAAAATCACAATAAGAGTGATGTGTTTTGTAAACACGAGTGAAGTAAAATCACAATAAGAGTGATGTGTTTTGTTAACAAGAGTGAAGTAAAATCAGAATAAGAGTGATGTGTTTTTTTAACAAGAGTGAAGTAAAATCATGCTAAGAGTGATGTGTTTTGTAAACAAGAGTGGAGTAAAATCATGCTAAGAGTGATGTGTTTTGTAAACAAGAGTGAAGTAAAATCAGAATAAGAGTGATGTGTTTTGTTAACAAAAGTGAAGTAAAATCAGAATAAGAGTAATGTGTTTTGTTAACAAGAGTGAAGTAAAATCAGAATAAGAGTGATGTGTTTTGTAAACAAGAGTGAAGTAAAATCACAATAAGAGTGATGTGTTTTGTAAACAAGAGTGAAGTAAAATCACAATAAGAGTGATGTGTTTTGTAAACAAGAGTGAAGAAAAATCACAATAAGAGTGATGTGTTTTGTAAACAAGAGTTAAGAAAAATCACAATAAGAGTGATGTGTTTTGTTAACAAGAGTGAAGTAAAATCAGAATAAGAGTGATGTGTTTTGTTAACAAGAGTGAAGTAAAATTATGCTAAGAGTGATGTGTTTTGTAAACAAGAGTGGAGTAAAATCATGCTAAGAGCGATGTGTTTTGTAAACAAGAGTGAAGTAAAATCAGAATAAGAGTGATGTGTTTTGTTAACAAAAGTGAAGTAAAATCAGAATAAGAGTGATGTGTTTTGTTAACAAGAGTGAAGTAAAATCAGAATAAGAGTGATGTGTTTTGTAAACAAGAGTGAAGTAAAATCACAATAAGAGTGATGTGTTTTGTAAACAAAAGTGAAGTAAAATCACATTAAGAGTTATGTGTTTTGTAAACAAGAGTGAAGTAAAATCACAATAAGAGTGATGTGTTTTGTTAACAAGAGTGAAGTAAAATCAGAATAAGAGTGATGTGTTTTGTTAATAAGAGTGAAGTAAAATCACAATCAGAGTGATGTGTTTTATTAACAAGAGTGAAGTAAAATCACAATAAGAGTGAAGTAAAATCAGTAATAATTTGCACAAAGAGTGAGGTAATATTGTTAACAAAACTAGTACTTCAAAATTGGTTAAGTGGCGGATTTTAATTTGAAAATATTGGATTTGGAATTAAATGAATAGAAGTAATAAGTGAGTTTGATTGGGCACGTCAAGGCGTCGATCCAATTCTGAACCTAGCAATGTTTCCAATTTAACTATGGTCCATGCATAGCATAATACCCATCTTTCACAAAAGCATCTACAAGTACTACATATTCAGTCGATAATTAATTATCAATCTAAATTAATTAACTCCCTAAATAGCGCAATGTCCAACTGTAATACATCCCTCATTTACTCGATCGTGTTATGAAAATTTATTAATTATCAAGGATCATTACAATATATTTCCTGTATTTAAGTTCCCCACCTCAGATACAAATATAAACTGCAAGGGGACTTGCTCCACAGTCAAACCCAAATTTTACAGAAAAAATTGAAGAATAAAGAGTACAGGAACTGCCAAGCATTCAACTATTAAATTCACCCTATCCTCTGCAACCAAACACACCTAATTTCATCACAGATCATGGAAGAATAAAATCACAATGATCAGATTTGGAAGGAAATTTGGAAGGAGATTTGATCGCAGATTTGGAATGAGAAAGAAGAAAACTGCGTAATTGATCGCAGGTTTAAATCTCAAATGTAATTTCCAAAAATACCCTTCTCCTATTTTATATTATTAAACTAAATAATATTTGTTCCATTAAGATGTGTGGCTGAGATTTGTTCTCTAGTTATACACTTAAGATTAGTTATATCTTGATCACTAACCTATATATATATATATAAACGGTGTTAACTTTTTACTTATATGATGTACTCCCTCCGTCCCGCGTTACTTGAACGTTTCCTTTTTGGCACGGAGATTAAGGACTGAGTGATAGACAAAGTCAAATATTACGGCTGTAGGTGATAATTTTTACTAAAAATGGAAAGAGCGCAAATAACTTGGGACGCCCAGAAAGGAAATACGTGCAAGTAACACGGGACGGAGGGAGTACAAATCATAAAACAATGATAAAACTTTTTGTACCAATATGAAACAATCATAAAACTTTTTGTGCCAACATGAAACAATGACGAAATATTTTGTACTTCGCATAGACGAAGAATTAACACTTTTAAATACATATAACGGAATGTACTAAACTGAAACATGAATGAAACTTTTTGTACGATTTATGTCAACTTTAAATTTTTTTGTACTAATATGAAAAAAAAGTGATACATTTTGTATGAGTTATGTATTTACCCCACTTTTTCCACTATTATGTATTTAGTTTAACATAATTCATGATATATATGTCAGATGTTTAGATTTGTAATAAATATTATGTTATCGATAATTGCATCATAAATATAATACAAAATAGATACTAATTCATGAGTATATGCAAGATATTGCCTACTACTAATAGAGTACTTAAAACACAATCAATTAAAAATACATATTATTTGTTCCACAAATTAGAGTTTTTCAAATTCACTTATCTGATCAGGGATTTTTCAAACCATTCCATGTTGTCAGCTGTCATCACTGCATAAGATATAGAGCAAGATTGTTTTTTTATTTATCAATCAGATAAATATTGTCGTATTGAGTTAAAATATAAATTATGAACTAATTATGATTTACGTTAGCCACAGTAACTATGAACTTGATGGTAGGAGTGCTGCTTATCAACTGAAACTTCAATTGCATTCCAACACACAATGAGCTTTCATTGTAGAAACTTGACCATCCCGTGGAGATTGTCACCCTATCTTCAGCCTTCTTCAACATGTTTGCCATGTTTTCTCTAGGAATTCCAAGACTGCCACTTCAATATCTTTGTCTATCACATGTGCCCTCCAAAATTGGATTGGTATGTGCTATAATGTTCATTACATTAATTTATCAATTTTGATTGTTCAATTTATAAATAAATAAACACAATCATTATCAAATATATTTATGAAATAAATATATAAATTCTTACAAATCTTTTTTGATTTGATATTGTCATGGTTGATTTGAAAGAAGATGAAGCAATAGGTTGTGAAGAGGATGTGCCGTCGATTTCATGGACATATGAACTTATAAAGGAGTGATTAAAGCATGGAGCATTAAAATTTTGATTGACAAAGTTGAATTTATTGTAATTACTTACCCTGTTTTGGTTGGAATTCTTTACGACATCCCGTAGCATCAAACATGTTCACGAAGAAATGATTGGGTGAAATCAACTCGAAAGTCAAGAAGTCTTTAGATTTCAAGTTGTGATCCTTGTGGAGTTGCTCTCATCCATGGTCCAAGCACATTCTTCCATTTGAAAGAATTCTGAGTTTTGTTTTCCAAATTTTGTTGAACCTGTCATCAACTATGCATATTGGGCCTAGCTTATCTTGAAATTGTGCTTGAAAATTTATTAGAAAGATCTGTTTTATTATTTAACATAAATGTAATTATTTTTGTGCATCCAGATGATACAAGAAATTTTATTTGAAAAAAAAACTAAAATTACTAAACAAATTTCAATAAAATGATAATCTTTCTCAAAAGATATTCTTCAGTATATGTTGACGATTAACAAATACATACCATCTTTGATTGTTCTTCGGTTGGAAATACCGTGTAGAACTGTGGAAGGTCATCCTCCATGTATGAGTCCTTTGTTGATGTAGACATTTGTTAACAAATAGAACGTTTGGAAGATGGAATTGGTTTGAGATTTGAGAGAAGATTTGCAAGAGTAATTGATTTTGTGTAGGTGTAGTGGTTGTTGCCTTTATTGATTGGTAGGTGAAAAGGATTTGAATTCTTTGTAGTATTGTTAACAAAATAACTAATGAAGAATTTAAAATTGTTTTGATACACTGGCTGGGGAGAATAGATAAGGGAGTACAACAGTACCTTCAAATTTTCAAATATTCATATTAAGATTATATGCAATAATGAACTGTATCTCAAATTCTCAATAGCAATAATTTAGATTCTGTATGCACGAAAAACCAAACATAAGTATAGAGATACACACAGATATTTAAAAATATATTCAATATTTTATACATTTGTATTCTCCATTGACAACTCAATAATTAATTACTATTCTAACTAGATGAATACATGATTAACTAATATTATAATTTGATGAATAAATCTCTTCGCAATTTTATGAATAAATCTCTTCGCAATTAAACAGAAGTATAAATTAACAACTCAGATCCAACATGTAGCATACGGTAAAATTACTTAGCCAAAATATGCTCACAAATCAGAGACTCAGATAAACCAGAGAAGTCATGCATGAAAACAGAACGTTCCAAGAAAAGGTGAAATTATAATGCCAAGTTTACTTCACAGAAACATCCAAATCAATAAACGCAAGGAAAACTTAAAGCAAAATGTAGCAAACATAAAAATGAGAGATTGTATCTTCGCCTCTTCTCGGGACAGTGTTACACAAGCTACAAATGTGAAATAAACCAACACCCAACTACCGCTAAAATTAAAAACCAAGAACCAAGTGTGTTTGACGGAAAATCAGGAATGTAGAGTGCTGTGAGCTCTCATTTCAACCCTAGGAGAGAGCTGAATGCTATTGAGTGCTGCCTACTTCCTCCTTTCCATTTCCATTTATAGGAAGGCGTGAGGTCTTGATCCCTAGGGCAACCTTCTCTTAGAAAAATCCTTCATGGCCTTAGACTTTGGGGATCCTTTTAAGTTGCGCTCAATCTCCTATACGGGTGCTCGTGCTGCCTCTATTTGGTCTGACTTGATCCGTTTGTGCAACGAGTTGGCTCCATTATCCTTGATCCGTCTGTCCGCCTAGTTGATCAATGTAGCTTCTGGTTATGGCGGACTTTATACACACCTGGCTCACAATTGTTCGTTAGATTACAGAAATAGGTGTAGTTTTATCACATAACACATGCATGAAACGATCCTTATCAATCTTGCATTTGAAGTTGTTAGTGATTTTTGTTTCCTATATTTTTCCGAATCTATCTCCTAATGTGCATGTTGGTCCAATCTTGTCTCCCAACAATTTTTTAGAGTTTCTTGGAAAGATCTATTTTATTATTTAACATGGAAATAATTATATTTTGTGTATGCAGATTATATAATAATATGATTTTGTATTTTTAATATTATTAATGGTAATATTAATATAAAATATAGTATGTATAAATATAAATTAGAATAGCTAGAAGTAACATTGTGTACAAAATCATATGAATATCGCCTGTTTTTTAATTTCCACCGTTGCCACCGTTGGTATGATTTATTTCTAATATTTCTATATATTTTTTGTTTTAGAGTATTGAAGATTGTGAATATTTTAAGGTTTGATATTAATTTTGTTCGAAATAAATATTTGTCATTATTATAAAGAGAGAAGGTTGTATATGTAAATTTGAAGTCATATACTATTAGTAATATTTTTAGAAATAGTTGGAAAAGGGCTATTACGCAGGATTGACCATTATTATTATTTATTACATTAACTTTTTTAATCACTTACATGTCACTGTGTGGCTAGCAACATTATCGCTGCAACACATTATCGTAAATAGAGTTCTACTTTTGTCGATGTAATAATTAACTGTTGCTGCCTTGGTAGTAGGTTTTTAGAGATAAATATCTTCTCTACATGTTTAATTTATTAACTGTTCTTTTCAAGATTTTTTATGTATATTTTGCTATACGGTATGTAGGCATGTAGAAAGATGTTTGCGTATACGTTAAGGAGAATAAATATAGGGGTGTACTATATGTAATTTAATTTTTGATTTTGTAGTGGTACGTTTATATTACATATTTTATCGTGATCTATCAAAGTAATATTAACCGTTAATTACTTATATTCACTTTGTTGTACTCCGTATATTAATAGTCATTTTTTATGTTGTAAAGTTTCAAATTGATTGAATCATTTATTTTTATCGTGATCTATCAAAGTAATATTAACCGTTAATTACTTATATTCACTTTGTTGTACTCCGTATATTAATAGTCATTTTTCTATGTTGTAAAGTTTCAAATTGATTGAATCATTTATTTTTATCGTGATCTATCAAAGTAATATTAACCGTTAATTACTTATATTCACTTTGTTGTACTCCGTATATTAATAGTCATTTTTCTATGTTGTAAAGTTTCAAATTGATTGAATCATTTATTTTTATGACAAAAAGTAATAGTACTACTCTAAATATTTTAAAACTTATTGTGAAGAGATACCATTAATATTAAAATAATAGTACTACTCTAAATTTGGAAGAAATATTGTGAAAGTATATCACTAAGAGAATTAAAAAAAGGAAGAATGGGAAGGGATTAATAAAATTGCATATTGATATAATATCATAGTAGTTTAGTGTTGCAGAGAATGTTAATGTCATAATATGATAGGCCTTTGGCCTTTCTCCTCCAAATGCATTATGAGGTGTCTTAAAACCAAGACTCTTCATGTAGGCTTTCATATCCTATAAATAGGTAGGATTTGGAAGAAGAGAATACACAACTAACAAGCATTCTCTCTTCATCACTCAAGCATTCTAGTGGGCATTCTAGGAGCATTGTCTAGCTCGGTTCTCACCTCCAATTCAAGTTCGCCGGAGCCTACGAGTTTGAGGTGCTTCAACTCGATAGGAGGAAAGTCGTTTCATCTTTGGGGACATTATGCCAATCCGTGAGCACTAGCCGGGGCGTATTTCGTCTTGCGGAGAGAGGGTCACCTCGACTCGACTTGAAGAATACTATAGTTTGCATCTCTTTACTTTCGTTGTAATTTATTTGTTACATTTACCTTACAGTTTTGTGTTCTTTGTAATAGCAAGGGTTGCCAGTGTAAAGGCTACTATATTTCCAACAATCGCAAGACGAAATATTGTACTCTTGTTGAAATCATGTCGACCGATGCTGGAGGAAACATGAAATTCAAAGCTGGAATAAAGCAACGAACGGTCGCAATGTCGATGCGCTATGGAGTGGTTAATTCCTTGAGATCTATTCTCTTGAGAATGATGTTTATCGTTTGTCATTTGACAAGCAAGACCAATTTAGAGTTGGCAGTAACAATTGGGATGCATGGGTTGATGAATATACCAATGCACATTTGGTTCAATATAATTGTGTACTTATTGTTGGAAAAAATACTGTGCAAATTATTTGAACGTGTTGTTATAAACTACAATGATCACGAGGTGGTCGCAATGGTCTCCGATGTGAACCATGGTAACAATCCAAATGAATGGTTTGTTGATACAGATGCCACATGTCATGCGTGCTCTGAAAGAAGCGTTTTTTCTACCTACAAAAACGTTGGAGGTAGAAAAGTACGTATGGGAAACCAAGCCTCTTCTAAGGTGGTTGGTGTGGGTAATGTGTTCTTGAAATTAGGATCAGGAAAGGTTCTTACCCTTAAGGATGTACTGCATGTCCCAGACATCCGAAATAATTTGGTGTCAGGCTCACTTCTAGTAAATCATGGATTTTCACTAGAATTTGAGTGTGAAGGTATTATTGACCAAGTATGGAAAGTTCATAGGTGAAGGCCACCTAGTGAACGGACTTTTTGAGCTGAATGTTACGGTCATTCACCGTGGAAAAGGAATAAGCAATAAAGAAGATGACACGTTCTCTTATTTGCTTGAGATCTCTGATTTATGGCATAATAGATTGGACATGTAAATCTAAATGCTATAAAAAGACTAGTAAATCTTAATTTACTAAAAGTAGATAAGTTTAACTCACAAGAAAGATGTGAAGTGTGTGTTGAAGCCAAAATGGCTAAACTGTCGTTCCATTCGGTAGAGCGAAGCACAAAACCTATTGAATTGATCCATACAGACGTATGTGATTTGAAATTTGTGCAAACAAGAGGTGGTAAAAAGTACTTCATCACATTTATAGATGATTGCACAAGATATTGTTACCTTTACTTATTAAGAAGTAAAGATGAGACAATTGAAGCGTTTAAAGACTTCAAAAATGAAGCCGAAAATCAACTTAATTGTCGAATTAAGTGTGTTCGAAGTGATAGAGGTGGTGAGTATGTAGCCCCGTTTGCAGAATTATGTCATGCAAGTGGTATAATTCACCAAACAACGGCTCCATATTCTCCCCAGTCAAATGGAGTTGCTGAACGAAAAAATCGAACACTTAAAGAGATGATGAATGCTCTGTTGATTAATTCTGGTTTATCCCAGAACATGTGGGGGGAGGCTGTGTTAACAGCGAATCATATCCTGAATAAAATTCCACTAAAAAATAGGGATGTGACTCCTTATGAGTTGTGGAAAGGGAAGAAACCTTCATATTCATACCTCAAAGTGTGGGGGTGTTTAGCGAAGGTAGAAGTGTCACCTCCGAAACAAGTTGCAATAGACCCTAAAACAGTCGATTGCATCTTTATTGGCCATGCACTTAATAGTAGGGCCTATCGTTTCCTAGTCCATAGGTCAGCTCTGCCTGGCGTGGCTGAAGGAACAACGATTGAGTCAAGGAATGCTATATTCTTTGAGAATGTATACCCTTGCAAGAGGCAAGAGGATAGTTCTAGTGAAAGAATGATGGATGAATCCACTAGTTCTAATCCTCCAAAAAGGACGAGGTCAAGTCCTGAGGATGTTGAACCAAGACGTGGTAAAAGAGTTAAAGTTGCTAAAACATTTGGTCCTGACTTCATAACTTTTATGTTGGATGACGAACCAAAGTCATTGGCGGAAGCTTTGTCTGGCCCAGACGCAGCATGGTGGCAAGAAGCTATCAACAGTGAAATTGAATCCATCATGAGAAATAACACTTGGGTGTTAGTAGACTTGCCTGAAGGCTGTAAGACTTTAGGGTGCAAGTGGATTCTGAAAAGGAAATATAAGCCCGATGGTACTATAGATAAGTACAAAGCTCGCCTAGTTGTCCAAGGCTTTAAGCAGAAAGAAGGGCATGACTTTTTTGATACATATTCACTTGTTACGAGAATCACTTCCATTCGGGTGCTTCTTGCGATTGCTGCTTTGCACAATCTTGAGATTCACCAAATGGATGTGAAAACTGCGTTTCTGAATTGTGATCTGGAAGAAGAAATATATATGGAACAACCCGAAGGGTTTGTTGTTCCTGGGCAAGAGCGTAAAGTATGCAAACTGGTAAAGTCATTATATGGGTTGAAGCAAGCACCATTACAATGGCATTTAAAATTTGACAACGTGATGTTGGCAAATGGATTCTCTATCAATGAGCAGCAAGTGTGTTTACATTAAGAACACAGATAACGGTTTTGTTATTGTGTGTCTGTATGTTGATGATAGGTTGATAATGGGCAGCAATAGTGCCATTATTAACGAGACAAAAAACATGTTGAAAAGAAATTTCGATATGAAAGATATGGGTCTAGCTGATGTGATTCTCGGAATCAAAATATTGAGGACTAATGAGGGAATTGCCTTAACGCAATCTCATTATGTTGAGAAAATGCTTAAGAAATTCAACTCGTTTGATTGTAAGCCAGCAAAGACTCCTTTGGAGCTCAATGTCCATCTGAGCAAGAATATGGGTGATTCTGTTGCTCAAGAAGAGTATGCAAAGGTCATAGGAAGTTTGATGTTTATCACAAACTGTACTCGACCTGATCTTGCTTGTCCTGTAAACAAGTTGAGCCGATGTACAAGCAACCCAAGCAAGGAACATTGGAAAGCTCTATGTAGAGTTTTGAGATACTTGAAGTATACAATTAACTTTGGGTTGCATTACACAAGATATCCCCAAGTACTTAAAGGGTACTGTGATGCAAATTGGATCTCTGATTCAAAAGACTCATTTTCGACAAATGGGTATGTGTTCACTGTGGGGGGTGGTGCTGTCTCGTGGAAATCAACGAAACAGACGTGTATTGCTCGTTCGACCATGGAATCTGAGTTTATCACATTGGATAAAGCAGAGGAAGAAGCCGAGTGGCTCAGAAATTTCCTAGAATGTATTCCATGTTGGAAGAAGCCAGTGCCCTCAGTATTGATATACTGTGATAGCAAAGCAGCTATAGGTAGAGCACAAAGTGACTTTTATAATGGTAAGTCTCGACATATTCGTCGGAGACATAATACCGTAAGGCAGTTGATCACAAGTGGCATTATCTCAGTTGACTATGTAAAGTCAGTGGATAACTTAGCGGATCCGTTAACAAAAGGTTTAAACCGTGATCAAATGCATAAATTGCTAAAAGGAATGGGACTGAAAACCTCATCTTAAAAGATGAATATAGTGGTAACCCAACCATACGATTGGAGATCCCATGGGATTGGTTCAATGGGAAAACGAAGCTATACAAATCTAGCTGTAACACTCAGAAGATTTTAATCTTCGCTCATTCTTTAGAAAGCATTGAGTGTTTGTAACCTGCACGTGGTAAGAGGTTAAATCTTTTGACTTTTAATGATTCTTGAAATCTCAAGGAGATGCAGTATGGCAGGATACTCATGAAAGAATCACCTATGTAAGTGAGAAGTGAGGCCGCTTCGTGTGTGTGAGTCACTTATGAATTTCAAAGAGGTGTTCCACGGCCGAAACAGACACAAACGTGAGAACTGATGGAGTTGAGACTATATTGTGTTGATGCTATTGACTAGGCATACACTAAGGAGGAATAGTTCAAGGCATAGCGTCAACTAGCCCGCCGGTATGTCCGATAGTGTTGACTATGGAAGGTTCAAAACCACAAGTTACCTCTCCAAATACAGTATTGTTTCTCGAGAACTGAGCAAAGAGTCTGCATACATGCATTTGCGTCTGGTGTTGGTTTGAGCTTGCAGCGCTCTAACCAATGTGGGGGATTGTAAGAAAAACGTGTGAAATGCCAAAAGGCTAGGCCTTTGGCCTTTCTCCTCCAAATGCATTATGAGGTGTCTTAAAACCAAGACTCTTCATGTAGGCTTTCATATCCTATAAATAGGTAGGATTTGGAAGAAGAGAATACACAACTAACAAGCATTCTCTCTTCATCACTCAAGCATTCTAGTGGGCATTCGAGGAGCATTGTCTAGCTCGGTTCTCGCCTCCAATTCAAGTTCGCCGGAGCCTACGAGTTTGAGGTGCTTCAACTCGATAGGAAGAAAGTCGTTTCATCTTTGGGGACATTACGCCAATCCGTGAGCACTAGCCGGGGCGTATTTCGTCTTGCGGAGAGAGGGTCACCTCGACTCGACTTGAAGAATACTATAGTTTGCATCTCTTTACTTTCGTTGTAATTTATTTGTTACATTTACCTTACAGTTTTGTGTTATTTGTAATAGCAAGGGTTGCCAGTGTAAAGACTATTATATTTCCAACACAAAATACTTGGCTATTTTTAATTATTTCCAACACAAAATACTTGGCTATTTTTAATACGATAACAAAATGACAGTCTATTAAAGTATATTGTTTTGTTTCATAAAACGTATATCAAAATAGCATAACTTGGTCAGGGAATTCTTTAAAACATTCCATGTTTTGTCTTATGTCTTTCCCTGCATAGGATATATTACAAGAGTATTTTTTTTATTTATCAATCAAAGAAATATTGTTGTATAGATTTAAAAATACTTACTTTATATATGGATTAAATTATGATTTACCTTGGCCACTATAACCTTGAATCTGACAGTAGCGGTGCTGCTTATTAACTCAAAATGCAATTGCATTCCAACTTTCAATGAATTTTCATGGTAGAAATTAGACCATCCTGTGGAGATTGTAACTCTGTCTTCATCCTTGCTCAACATTGTTTGCCAGGTTTTGTTTTGAAATTGCAAAACTGCAACTCTAAGATCTTTGTTCATCACATGTGCCCTCCAAAATTGGATTGGTATGTGCTATAATGTTGATTACTCCATTCGGCTCATTTAAGATGACATGTTTTCCTTTTTAGTTTGTCCCAACTAAGAGGACACATTTCCTTTTACGGAAACTTTCTCTCTCCAATTAATACAACTAACTACTTTTTCCACCCCTATTAAAATATTCATCTTTCTTTCTCTCTCTATTTTAATACTTCCACCCACATTTTCTCTCTCCAATTAAACACATTAACCAATAAATCCTCCCGTGCCGGCTAAGGAATGTGTCATCCTAGCGGGGACGAAGGGAGTACATTAATTTATTAATTTCGATTGTTCAAGTTATAAATAAATTAAAACAATCATTATCAAATATATGTATATGAAGTAATAATTTAAATTCTTACAAATCTTCTTCGGTTTGATTTTGTCATGGTTGATTTGAAGGATGGTGAAGCAATTGATTGTGAGGATGATGCGCCTTCGGTTGCTTGTCCAACTGCAACAATTTTGTAATTAAAAGATGGAGTGTTAAAACTTTGATTGAGAAAGTTGAATTTATTGTAAGTACTTACTTGGTTGTTCGGGGAATTCTTTAGCACATCCTGTATCATCAAACATTTTCACTAAGAAATGACTGTGGTAAATCAGATGAAAAGTCATGAAGTCTCCAAAGTTCAAGTTGTGATCTTTGTGGAATTTCTCCCATCTGTCGTCCAAGTAGAGTCTTCCATTTGAATGGTCTTTGACTTTTGTTTCCCAAGTTTTGCCGTATTTGTCTTCTATCGTGCATATTTCTCCAACAGTGTCTCTATATAATATTTGAAAGCTTTTTGGAAACTTCTGTTTTATCATTTAACATAAAAGTAATTTAAATGAAAAAAAATTAAAAGTGCTAAACAAATTGCAATAAAAATGATAATCTATCTTGAAAGAAATATTTTATCATATATTTATGATTAACAAATGCATACCATTTTTTATTTTTCTTCTAGGGGAAATACTGTGAAGAATTCTGACATATCAGTATCGAAGTATACATCCTTTGTTGATTTAGCCATCCGTTGACAAAGAGAAAATTTGAAAGATGGAATTGGTGAAAGACTTGAGAGAAGATGCGGAGAAGAAATTGATTTTGTGTAATTGTAGTGATTATTGCTTTTATAGATTGGTAGGTCAATATTTATTCTTAAGTATTGTACTATGTTTGTACAAACTTACTTGGTACATAACTTTTTGGTATGAAATACCTAAAATAATCTTCTTTAGTCTTATCTAGAAGGAGTATGTTTTTCTTATAATTTACGTATGTTTTTCTTATAATTTACGTTTGACTTTTATGGTTTAAATTAAGGATTGGATATTCGTAAAGGAAGACATAATAAAAGAAGCTATGTGATGGTGACTTAAATTTGTAATTTCCATTTCGAATTGTGTTGTCGTAGAAAGTAGTAGTTATTTTGTAAATTTTTGTAGAATTTTAAATAATAATTTTTGCATGTTTTGTATATATATAATAGTTGTCGTATCAATCTTTATTTCTCTATTTTTTATTCTATTGTAGGGGTTGAGAATTCACCTTTCTATAGGTGCAAACAAATGCATGTAATTGTAGATGTAAAAAATTGTATTGGTGCTGTTTTTGGAGGCTTTTATTTTCTCATATTCCAAATTATATTTCTTGCATTTTTGTTAGTTTTGAAGACAATGTTTGTATGTAAGTTTTTCTAAAAATAGATTTATTATTTTTATTTGATTATATTTATTTTTATTTTCAGTTTCATTATAGATAATTTTTTTATTTATTTTAAAAATATTTTTGTTATCTTTGATTTATTTACTTGAAGATATTTTATGCGCAGATGTGATCAATTTAATATTATGAATTCTGTATCATATGAATACCACTTGATAGATAAATTTATTTTTCCTAAGTAAATATGTATTCTTAAATATTGTATCCCCTTTGTCCCAACTAAGTTGGTACAAACTTTTGGGCACGGAGTATATTAAATAATTTCCTTTATTCATATCTTGCATGAATTATAGGATTTACTACGAATGTCGTCAACTGCGCAACGCACGGAGGATGTACTAGTAAGCTATATATTATACTCCCCAAATTTGTCACATTTCATTTTCCGGACTCGTTTTAGAAAAATGATAATAAATGGCTAAAGTTGAGAGAGGGTAAAGTTAGAGAAATAATAACTTAGATGAGAGTCTTCTCTACATTATTCTCTCTTACTTTACCATCTCTTCACTTTAACTATTTATTACTCCCCCCGTCCCACAATAATTATCACTCTTATTGTGGGTATGAATTTTAAGAAATGTAAAAAAAAGTTGCTTGGAAAAGTTAGTGGAATGTGTGACCCACTTTTTTATGTTGGATTTATAATAAAATATGAGTGAAATGAGTTACTAGAATGTGTGACCTACTTATCATTTATGGTAAAAATAAAGTGTGATAATTATTGTGAGACGGAGGGAGTATCATTTTTTCTAAAACGAGTGCAGAAAATGAAATGTGAGAGGAAGGGGGGAGTATATACATGAGAGAGAACAGTAGAGGAAAAAACACATTTTGGGACAAGTCTACGCCAAGCGCATATCACTCGGCCAGGTGGTTCACCCGCCTAGTTTGAACTTACTGCCGATCAGCATCAACCAGGTGGCTTTATGCCTTAGTCCGGACCCACTGACTCGCAGCTTGGCTCCCACCCCGCAGGTGGGTCGGGTCATTCTCTCGACATCGACTTTTGTTCTTTTAGTCCTCAATCAATCCACGGACCTTTGATGACATCGAACCCAATGTGTACATCCGTATTTGCATCATCATGTTGTTAGATGAATTATTAACGTAAATGTTGCAGATTTTGGTCTAACCAACCACTTTTACAACTTTTTCCAAAACAATACAAAGAACGAGACATGAGCAACTTATGACTAGACAACTGGTTTATATGTACAAAGAACCTTACATCTAAGCACTTGATGATGATGCATATAGAACCCCGGCATCACCATCATCTTCACCCGGCTCGCCCTCTGCTTACTCCCGAACCAGTGACGGAACCAGCATAGGCCAAGCCACCGCTCTAGCGGGGGCTTGGCCGGTGCTTGACAACTGTTATCACTGGATTTTTGGGGCGCTGACGCGCTGCACCGATTTGCAGAATCTGCCATATGCTGAGAAAGAAGATGAACGGTACATTCGTTATTGGGCTTTTAATAAAATAATAGACCTATAGCCCATTAGCATTTAGTATCATATTTAATTTATTTGCCTTGAGTCACTCGCTATTAATATTATTTGAATTAGTGTTTGTAGACGGTTTTCATTAACTCTCATGTAAAAGTTTAAATTTACTAAAGTAACCAGCCACTAATTGTCTTATTCTCTAACTCTAAATTATGTTTTCATCCATCTTTTTTTCCATTAATTTGCCTATAAATTTATATTAATTCCTAATTTAAATTTTTTATGTGTTATATATAATAAATTTAATAGTTCATAGTATAATAAATTTATGTATTTATTATATGTATTGTTAGATCGTGTTTTCTTTGTTTTTAGTATTAATTGCTAATGAGTGCTAGCATATTACATGTATTAGTTCATTGCAACCTTTAAACTCAAAATTTTCATTAATACTTTTATAGGATAAATGTGTAAATAATTTTTATAATTTATACGAATAGTAGTATTAAAAAAAATTAATGCCAAAAAAAGTTTCCTAAGTTTTGATATATGGTTTCACACGAGAAAATAATTTTATTTCAAACATTTGTTCTGATATTATACATAAAATAGAATATTTTAGACGATTTTTTTTAAAAAAAAATCAGCACCGGCTTATTCAAAATCCTGGTTCCGTCACTGTCCCGAACACATCTTCCATGAACCTCGCCTCGAACGCCCTGTTCTCCTCCACTCTCAGAATCCCCACCGCCGGATTGAACGAGAACGCAAGCAGATGGAGCAGCCAGATGCACTTAGCAGCCACGAAGAACGCCTGAAGCAGCTGCTCCGGCCACGGCCTCATCCACCCCAACGCCACTATTATCCCACTCATCTTCTTATCACAAAATCCACTAAACTCGTCACTATAATACTTCGTCCCCTTCCTCAAAACTTCGTTCCAGCTCAAATTCCTCAGCGCCACGAACAGCTGGAAACGCGCCTGGCATTCCTGCTGCCGCTCCAAGAGCTTTGGCGCTCCGTTTTTCTGGAACACACAGTTCTCGAAGTCCTGGTACATCGACAGGTTTACGATGGCCTCCAAATGGTACACAACCGCTTTGGAGTATTTCGCGTTTACCGAGACCTTCGAGTTTAGACTTTCAAGCACAGTGCGATCTGTTTCCTCAATCTGTGTAAGGAGGGCCTTGCAGAACTGCTTCACCGAGAGCCTCGCCTCGGACACCATCTGCAAGAACCCCTCCACCATCACCTCTCCGCTCACCGGCATTGTACTCTCTATGTTCGGAAGCGTCACAAGTTTCTCTTTCTCACCAGGCTTAGCCTGTCTCAAGGCCTTCTTCATTTCCTCGCAATAGGTCTCTAAATACTCGAGCTTCTGCCCGAGTTCCCCAAGCGATCTCTTCATCTCCGCTGCCTCAACCAGGGCTGCGTCTCTCCTCTCTTGCGCCTCGTCTAGCTCTCTCCTCAACGCCTCCATCGACAGGACGCCCAAGTCGCTGAGCATTTGGGAGACCTCCTCGGGCTGGGACAGCACGGGCGAGGTCTTCTTCTTGAGCTTAAGAAACAGCCAGGACAGGCTGAGGCCTTTGTGCTTGGGGTTCTGGTGGAGGGACGAGTGGGAGTCTGTCAGTGGCACGACGATGTTGGACTTCCGGCTGCTCTTCATCGGGCCGTCCACGTCGTCTGAGGCTGGCGGCTTGAATTTGTTGCAAGATGAGACGGATTCGATGTCGCCTAGACTGGTCCTCCTAGACTTGGAGTGGTCGGGTAGAGCGACAATGTTGGAATGAGAACATACGATGGAGTTATCGTCGTTGGCTCCGCGAATATAGGCTTTCCTTGAAGAAGCATTTGCAGTTCTGTAATCTGATGGGATGGGTTGGTTGTGGTTTCTGGCGTCCAAGTTGTATTCCTTCCAGCTCTCCGGAAGACTTTGCCCATACCCTTCAAGTGCTTCGTCTTCGTAGCTCTGTTAACGGGTTCGCCATCAAGCAAAAGTCAGATTAAACATGATGAGACAAGTAACTATATGCAAAACTAAAAGTGGAACTGCACTCAATCATGCCTTGAAATATGGCATCAACTAACAAATTAAGGCCATTGAGGGACTAACTGAAATGGCATCAACTAACAAATTAAGGCCATTGTGAGACTTAACTTAAATGGCATGCGTTTAGTATAACAATCGTTTAAGCTGCTATGTAGATATTTCAAACATCCCTATTGAAGACAATTCATAATAACAATTCTATTTGTCAAAAGACACCTATATTGCATATTTGCATTCATAACTAATTTTAAATAAAAAACCATTATATATGTGCCTATATCAACTATACGCGGTTATAGCGTAATTAAAAATTTCGTGTTTTGTCTCTAGGATTATTCATGACGATTGCTAGTGAGTTGCAAATAGGAGTCACAAGACTTTTATACATCTACCAAGTACCAACATTGCATGAAATAAGCTGAACATGGCACAAATATATGCAACAACTATTTATCATATATAGTCAGTGGAGAACAACTAAATCGACTAGTATTTACTCACTTCATCTAAAAAAAACAGACAAGTTTTACCATTTTGATTGTCTACCAAAATTAAAATAATTCTAAAAATAGAAAGTTTTAAACCAATATTTTACCATACACATTATTTTAAATGTGGACCCACAATCCACTAACATTATTTCCACTACATTTTTCTTTCATTTCTCTTACTTTACCAATTATGCATTAAAACCCGTGTCATTTACAACTTTATCTACTCCCTCCGTCCCATAAGAATAAGCACTTTCTAATTTTGGAAAGTCTTTTCTCTCAAATGAGGTGGAACTCATTCTCCTCTAACAATACTTTAATTACTTTTCTCTGTACATCTCTCTTACTTTATCAATTTTACATTAAAACATGTGGCAAACCCAAAGTTCATTTTTTGGTGACGGAGCGAATGCTTTTTTTGGATGGAGGGAGTATTTTTTAAAATTGGTTAATTTGTAATGTGATGAACAAAAATAACTATATAACACCCTATGGATTTGTGTCATAGTGTCACAGTGGGTCGCTGACTACTGACCTAGTCCAGGAGTCAGTATATCGGGATTAAAACTGAAAAATGGATGACCCATCAAATTTATGTGCTTTAACTTTGAGTGAGTTTAAAGAGGAGGGCGAGACAAAAAATAATTACTAAGTAGTATAATAATATCTTATACTCTCTCCGTCCCGCACTACTCGCACCTTTCCTTTTGGACACGGAGATTAAGGAATGAGTGATAGACAAAGTCAACAATTACGACTGTAGGTATAAATTGTCACTAAAAATGGAAAGAGTGCAAATAACTTGGGACGCCCGAAAAGGAAATAAGTGCAAGTAGTGCGGGACGGGGGGAGTATCATTTTAAATGAACCGAAACCACTTCATAAGTTTCACATGTTAACTGGACAAATGAAGTAAAAGCTAGACAAAAAATTTCAATAATTGAGTTGAAGCATAGTTTGACATGGAAACCTTTATCTTCAAGTACAAGCATGGGCTATCTATCTAGCCGCCTTGCTTAGCAGTGAAGTACAAGACAAGACCAATCTTAGTATAATTATCAATAACCCAACTTCGAAGAAACAAGCAAATAAATATCACCCAAAATCGGAATCTAGATGTCCTAACAAATGACAATAGATGTAATACAAATTAAATGAGAGGGAAAAAAGGGTAAAATGGTCACGAACCGGGGTAAAAACAGGGTAATCTTGAGCAGAAAAGTAGGTAGCATGGCGGGAGAGAGGGGAAGACTTCCCCTGCAACAGCGAAGCATGAAGAGCTCTGAGCTCCACAGCTTTCGCCATGGCGGCTTCGATATCTCTCCTGCTAACCACCCCATTCTCACCGCTGGATTCTTGGTTGATTGCCGCCATTAAAGACAAGAGAATATGAGCTAGTCACATTGATATATTCACTGAGAAGAAAACAACAAAGTAAAGGGAGGAGGAGGAGGAGGAGGAGGCGGCTTTAGGGAATCCAACGGCTGGATTTGGTTTGGATTGGAGATCATTCGGGACAGAGAGAACATAAATGAAATGAGGATTTGTCATTGCGCAAAGAGAGAGGAGTGAGTGCACGTGAACAAAAGGGAGACAGAGAGGGACCTTTTTTTTAATGGATAGAAAATAGGAAGAGGGAAGAGAGTGTGTTGTCTGTGCTTGTGCTTGTGCTTGTGCTTGTGCTTGTGCTTGTGGTAGAGTGGGATCAAAGGAGTGCATGTGAACCTGGAGAGAGAGAGAGAGAGTGGGAGGGTAATGGGGAGAGAGATTTATTGTCATGTTGTGTAGCTTTCACTCTTTGGTGATGGTGATGGCATCACCAAGTGGTGCACCACCAATTTTCCCAAACTTTTTCTTCACTTCAATCATTTAGGTGCCTGAATTTTTCTAATTAGAATTCTATAAAATTCAATTGCAAGTTTTATAATTTGCCAAAATGAAATTGTACTACTACTACTACTTTATATGAAATTAAATTTAATAAATTTGTGTAAAAGACAATACACATACTATACACATAATACAATCAAACTGCAACGTGCGTTTGTACTTGTATGTAGTATGGGTATGAGTATTTGTAGCTGGATATATATGCAGTGAAAGTATCTAATTTATAACTATTTAAAATTTCAATTTTCTATTTTAGATTCGAAATTCAAATTGTGAAATTGTGAGGTTCAGAAATCAAAATATTTTTATAATAACAAACACTGGATTTAGATTAAAGACTCCAATTCTAATTTCACATTCTCAATTCCAAATACTAAACAGAGCCATATTAAAAATGTATCCAAGCAAGTGGGGATAGTTTATAGCCTTGGACTTCGAAAAAAATTCCAGTCTATACTTCAATTTACTTAATTTAATTTATTTCATTGTTTGAAATTTGAGAAAAAAAATTAATCAATTTTAACCATAACATTAATTAAGTTTTTGACTAAATTTTATTTTTTTCTAAATATATAATTATTTTATAAATTTAATCTAAGGGTTGTGATCAATTGCTAGCTAATTAGCAATCCCAAATGAAGACCAATTCTTAACCAAGACTTAGTGGTTGAAATAATGTCAAGTTGATTATACTATTAATTATATTAATTAGTAAATAAATTTAAAGGGTATTAATATCAATTTATATATTTGGTAGTTAAAACTAACTACATTATCTATCTTCAAAATCATCTCAAAACTTAAAATTTATGCAGCTCTTTTGATTTAAACTATTTTTTCACAAAAAATATATCAAATTAAAGGTAATTTTATAAGGATACTAACGAGATTTAAATTGCATATGTTCCGACGATGTTTGGATGATGAAATTTGATAATTTTTATTTGAGTTTTCGTATATATAATTTTTTATCAACAAATGTATCAAAAAATTTCAGTATAATGCATGTAAAATATTAGTAAAACTTTGTTGATATTTTCATGCACTTGTGTTGAAATACCAATGTCATTGTGTTGATAATTTTCATACACTATTTTGATATAAAAAAAAACACGAAAATTGTTATATGATAATAAAATGACGATCTTACTCTTTTCTTGATATTTTATCTACTATTTATTAAAATTCGTGAAGTTTAATCACATCCACTCATCTTAAAATCTCATCTTAAAATCTAAGGATGTAGATTCAATTTTAGTTTTTGATTATGATGCTATAAACAATATAAGAGGAAACTTTGATCCAAAGTATTTATATTTGATAACTTTAGGTTCTTATCATTATAAACTGTTGCCTTTTTTTTACAAAGTGACACTTCAATTAAATTTAGCAAACACATTATTATTAATTTATTGTTAGTTAAACAATTAAAATGTACACTAGTCTATTTTTTAGTCCTAAATATATACATGATGTGTTTTTTCTTCTCAATATATTAATATTTTGTGATTTTAGGCCATAACATTATTTTTGCTAGCTTCGGATCCTAGATATTCATTACGAATTTGTACATATTTTGCCAAGAATTGTAAAGACTAATAAAGAAGCAACATCGCATGCAAAAATTTAGCTTCACCTCCAAAATATGTACCTAACTTATGATTTCGTTGTCGGACATTAGAGTGTCCACAATAACGCCGCCACATGGGCGCTGCGGGGAGAGAGCGCCGCTAATGTGGCGTGGAAGGGGCGCTGGTGGCGGGGCAGACCGCCATTGCGGCGCTTGCGGATTTTTATTATTTTTTTTCTTAATTTATTTGTATAAATACAACCTATTTCTCTCATTTTTTACTTCACACATCCACATCCACACTACACTTCTACAACCATATTTTCATCTCTCTATATTTATTTACTCAAAATGCAAAGCCACAAGGATGATTCCCCCGGCACTGGAGAATCCGGGTACCCGAGTAGCGGGTACTACAGTAGCGGTGCCGCGAGTAGGGATGTTAATCGGGCCAGCCCATAGGGTTTCAGGCCAACCCTACTTGAGTTGCGGGTCAATCGGATGCGGGCTAATCGGGTTGTGATTTCCTTCGGGTTGTAAACGTTCAGCCCTAACCCTAAAACCTCGGGTTTCGGCTAGCCCAACGGGTTAAGCAGGTTGCAACCGATAAGATTAACATGCGATCAATCTAATAAATAATGATGAAAATAGTTATATTCATAAAATGTAAAATATTTAATTATGATAAATTCTAGATGTATGCTTAAACTCAATCATAAACATGATCAAATATTAATATTTGAGATATTTTGTGAAATTTTAATGCATGTTTTAGAAACTTAAATATATTTTTTTGTGAAATTGAAGTTTTTTAATCTATTCATCAATTAATATATTAATAAAATTTTAATATATAATTTGTATATTTAATATAAATTTAAAAGTTATTTTTTTAGTTATCTATATTATAAAATTAATCAATGAAGTGTCAAATTAGGAATAAAAAATACTCCCCCCGTCCCCAAAGAGTATGCACTTTGGTTCGGCACGGGTTTTAATGCATTAATGGTAAAGTAAGAGAGAGATAATGAAAGTTTTTTTAGTATTGTTAGTGGAGAATGGGTCTCACCTCATTAGATAGAAAAGAATTTGCAAAATTGAAAGTGCATACTCTTTGGGGACAAATGAAAAAGGAAATAGTGCATACTCTTTGGGGATGGAGAGAGTAGAATAATAAAAATTTTATCGAGTTTTCGAGTCTAGCCCTAACGGGTTGCGGGTCAATTGGGTGCAGGCTAATCGGGTTTTATTTTATCGGGCTAGAAATTTCCGGTTCTAACCCTAAAAATTTGTAAGGCTATTCGGGCCAGCCCACGAGTTGCGGGCTACACTGACATCCCTAGCCGCGAGTACCGGCACCAGCACCCCTTCCGTCAACGCAGGGGCAAACGCTGGCTATGGGATTATTGGTATAGTCATGCTCCCCCTCCATCGCTGACGTGGACTGGCCCTCCCTGCCCTCCCCCTCCATCCTAGTCGTGGATTGGCCATCCCTCTCCATCCCAGACATAGGGTGGCCCTCCCCACGCATCGCAGATGTGGGGTGGCCCTCCACACTAGTTGCGGAGTCAGTCCTCCTATCAGAGGATTGCGGGTCATCCCCAATTGCCGTATGGGGGGTACCATCCCAAAATGGACGCGGTCAATAATCCGCACACGGATACCTCTACTCCCACCTTCTTACTCATCCAATCTCTGGGTGATTTTGATACTTTCACATTCGAGCAGATGGGATTGAGTCCGGGGCAGTGGGAGCCCCAGGTATCGCCCCTGTCGGCGGAGCCGGTGAGTAGCTGGAGAGGCGACGGTCGCGGTCGCGGTGGAAGCGAAAGTGGGAGAGGCGGAGGTGGCAGTGGCGGAGCGTACTACTCGATAGCCGAGTTCATTATTGTGGCAAAGGCGTGGTATGCCATTACAGAGGATGTGGCAATTGGAACAGATCAAACAGAAAGCGGCTTCTGGGCCAGCGTCCTGGAGGCCTACAATGACCTCAAGCCGGAAGACGCCTCTGCGGATCTGAATAAGGACCAGATCCATAAAAAATGGTGGTGGATTTCAATCACCGTCAAGAGGTTCGCGAGCATCTACGAGAACAACCTCTGCACAACTGAGAGCGGTCGCAGCAAAGCCGACATCAGGGTTTTGTCGTACGAGATGCATCGAGTGGAGGGTACCCCTGATTTACCTACAGGGAAGAATATCTCGTTCTCCAGGAGTCTCCGAAATTCAAGGCTATCTGTGTGGGAGATGGTGGGTCTGCACCACAGCGGACGAGACTCGGCCTAGCCAGGAACTAAAGCTGCAGTAGTTGTTTACATTCTATCGACCTCAACAAAGAGGTCGAGGAAGAGCCCCTCGCCACATTCTCCCCCCGCCGACGTCCCCAAGGCCAGCAATCCACTATCCGATACGCTAGAGCCTCCACCGCCATTGCTTCGGCGTCTGGATCCTGCGCGAGAATGTCTGTCCCGATTGAGGTGCTCTCAAAGAACGTGGAGATCCAGAAGACGGGGTAGCTGATCAAGGTCGCTGGAAAGTACGAGAGCTCGACCCATCCGATCACCAAGGGGTTGTACTTCACCCGCATGTAGAAGCTGAGTGATGGAGATGAAGCGGCGGATTCCGGGGATGCCATCGAGTGAGCGGCGCGTCAGTGTGTTTTTTAGTGTTTTTAGATAATTTTCGTTGTATAAATTTCCAATATTTATAATACAATGAAGATTTGGTTTTAATTTTTATTTAATCTGTAGTAATTTTTTATTTCTAATTATTTTTATCCAATTAATTTTATTCTAATCCAATTAAAATTTGTAGTATCAACAACTGATAAAATAACGTAATTTGTGGTTGTAGTTGTAGTTGTGTCGTGACTATTATTGGGCTAGACAAGTTTTTATAGCTGTGTTGACTAAGTTGAGTCATATCTTTTGAGCACGTAGATTAAAAATTTTATTAAAAAAATATGAGATGAATACAGTAAAAAAGATAAAGAAAGAGTAAAGTATGTGATGGAATAAAGTAAAAGTAAGATATTTTGTTTTATTTAAAAAATGAAATAACTCAACTTAATTAGGACATCTAATAAAGAAATACAACTCAACTTAATTATGACAAAAAAAGTACATAATGTATAGAGTAATATCATGAAATGGTTATATATTCAGAACAAAAATAGACTTACATAAGTTTTAACCCAAAATTTGAGAAAGTTTGGGACTAATTTCAAGTCGTATGCAACTAAGTTTGTTCATTTTGAATCATCCCTGATAAGTCGTATTCTAGGCCTCGGTTACTGGTCAGTATGACAGGTTTAAATGATTATATTTGCAAAGCAGTTGCTCAAAGTGTGCAGGATAAGTGTTCTGGCCAGTAGGGAAGTTCCGGAGTGTTCGGGTAGAAAAAGCGCCAGCATGGTCTCATATTGATCCGTATACGTGCTAAAACGGCTTGAGATGAAGAAGACGGATAGCTGGGACGGATTACCCACAATTAAGGGCAAAGAAGTCAAATTGCAGCGAGGATTTACCCTAAAATCAAGGGTAGCCTTCCTATAAAAGGTAGCCAAGTTGGAGAGAGAAGAAGCCTTCGAGAGACTTCAATTCACCATCATCTTTAGGTAGAGAGTTCTCTCGGTAATTTCAGTCTTTCAGCCGTGTCCCACTTCTTGCCTCGCCGAGCCATGATCACCTGACGTTCAGAATGTTCCCGAGTTCCAGTCATCGTCCGTTCCAGTTAGCTAGATCGTAGTTCCAGTCAGAGATTTTATCGCCCGGAGTGGCAAACAATCTTTAAATTGCTTTCGTAGTTTAATTAGTTCTCCGTCTTTACGTTGGATTTCTGTTACATTTTGGGATTTTGTTGTTTTGAAATGCTTGCTTTGGATATCCGAACGTGTTAATGCTATGAAGTTGATTTCCGTTTCGTTCATTGTAGTGTTCTTTTCTTTCCTTGTCTAGTTAGCTTAGATCTAAGATTTCTCGGTGTTTTAAGTGCTAAATCTCTAAATTCTGTTACGTAACAAATTTCTTTAGGATAGGTAAACAAGTACTATTTGATCTGGAAGTAGATCGTTGCATGCAAGGCTTCGTTTTATTTTCTGAATCGATCTTTCATGTTGACCAGCATGCAGAAGTCCAGTTTCAGCGTTTGATTTCAGATTTGATTTCTTAGTTTTAGATCTGTGTTCGCGAGTTGTTAATCTGCGTTTGCCGGGTTGGATCTGGAATTGTTATCTGAGTTTAATTTGTGTTGTTGGAGAAGATGATGTCTACATCCAGATTGGGGACCACCTTACTTTTATTTACTTTTGCTTTCTTTTGTCCTTCACCTCTGGTTGTACCTGCAGATCTGTCAGCCTAGTCACCACTACCTCCACTACACTCTGAATATTCTGTTTAGCCAAAAATAGAAATACCGTCCTTTCCAAACAATTTCTGTTACACCATGTCCCATCATTTCCACGTACACAGTTGCATTCCATGATCTGCTCCCCCATCCTAGTCAGTAGGACGCCACCCTTTAATTACTCGCCTAGGTAGAAACTCAACCCGAGCGTGGTAGCTAACCAACCCTCCAAAACATCACCGCAGTAGTTTAAACGCACCATCTCTGTGGGATTCGACCCTTACCTCCACTATACTGATCAGTAGAAGTGGGTTGAGGAATCTTTGAAGACGAGGTCTAGGCTTAGTTAGGATCTTTATCCTGCCAGTAGGATATATCCTCACTTGAACGACACCTACGCACCTCGTAACCTCTTCCAAATGCCCGAGAAGGCAAATGTGAGTAAGGTCACGTTGAGGTCAGGAACTACTTATGATGCACCTCAACCGAAACAGCCGAGTGAAGGATCGAATGGAACGAAGATAGGAGGCGAGACAATTTCAGCTGAGGAAATAGGGAATTTCATGCCTCGAATGCAGGATCCATTCTTCCTGGATGATACACCAAGTATAAGAGAGGAACCCGATGCCTTACTGACCAGGAAGGAACCTCCTCAAGAGAAAAATCCCAGAATGGAGGCTCGGACCCAAGAGCTACCAAAGAAAGTTGCTGAGGAACCCGTAGAAGAGAAAAAAGGGGAGAAACCATTCCCATTCCGATTTGTTACAAAGAGGAAGAAATAGAACCCGGTCGACTACTTGTCGATTTTTGGAAGGTTGGACGTCACCATACCATTCCTCCAAGCCGTGAAACTACCCCCGCTCGGAAAATTCATTAAGGATTTCATAGCCGGGAAAGCTCAAAAAGATGGACAAATCATGGTGGAAGGGATCGCATCCGCAATTGTGCAAGAGAAACTGCCGCCCAAGAGGGCCGATCCAGGTATGTTCACTTTACCCATAACTATAGGGGATGTGAAAGTTGAACATGCGATGTGTGATCTTGGAGCTTCCATTAATGTCATGCCATTATCAATCTATAACCGACTGAAAGGAGTGAGGCTGTCAAACACTAGGGTGTTGATCCAGCTGGCTGATAGGTCGTGCATAAGCCCTGAGGGAGTTTTAGAGAACGTGTTGGTTAGAGTACAGGAGTTCACATACCCTGCTGATTTTTATGTGATCAAAATGAGTGAGCATGAAGCGAGAGAGTCTAGTGGAGTCTTGTTAGGGAGACCTTTTTTGAGAACGGCTAAGACAATAGTGGACATGGCCGAGGGGACTATTTGCATTGATTTTAATGGTGAGAAGTTTACTTTTGATATAAATGATGCCATGAAGAAACCCATTGATTCTGAAAATCTATGCTTTGTTGATGTGATTGACCCTCTAGTCCAAGATTTTCTTGAGACCGAACTATTACAGGAAAAACTCCAGGCTTTAGATGCTTGTGATCAGGCCGACGAAGAAGCTGCTGCGTGGTGTGATTTGATCAGTAGCCAGGGGTTGACCGACGAAGAAATAGAAGGAGCGATCAAGGAATTCTGTCAAAAGTCGGCGTTCATTGGAGCCGCAGGGGCCAAGCTTCCAGTCAGTACGGAAGAACCTTCAGGGGAAGACTTAAAGAAAGACGGGGAGGCCCAGAAAAACCCTCTACCCGAAGACACACTTCCACCCCAAGTCGAGCTAAAAAAGTTACCATCGAACTTGAAGTATGCCTACCTCGGGGAAGAGAACTCATATCCCGTAATCATCAACAGCAGTCTCACAAAAGAACAAGAAGCGCGGCTACTGGCTGTGTTGAATAGGAATAAGAAGGCAATCGGATGGAGCCTTACAGATCTAGTAGGGATAAGCCCCGACGTTTGCATGCACCACATCAGGCTAGAAGAGGGAGCGAAGGCTCATCGAGATGCTCAAAGGAAGGTAAACCCTAACATGCGAGAGGAAATTTTAAAGGAAATCTTGAAGTTGTTGTCGCTAGGGATTATCTATTCAGTGCCGGACAGTGAGTGGGTCAGCCCGATCCACATGGTTCCAAAGAAATCCGGGATCCAAGTTGTCAAGAATGAGAGGAACGAGCTGATTCCAACAAGGCTGGTCACGGGTTGGCGAATGTGCATCGACTACCGGAAGCTGAACAACGCAACAAGGAAGGACCATTTTCCTTTGCCTTTCATCGACCAGATATTAGAGAGATTAGCTGGGAAAAAATTTTTCTGCTTCCTAGATGGGTACAGCGGGTACTTCCAAATTCACGTGGATCCTGAGGACCAGGACAAAACCACTTTTACTTGCCCGTTTGGAACCTATGCATACCGTCGCATGCCTTTCGGTTTATGCAACGCTCCAGGTACGTTTCAACGATGCATGATGAGCATATTTTCCGATTTGATTGAGGAGTGCATAGAAATATTTATGGATGACTTCACGGTTTACGGAGACTCGTTCGACTCTTGCCTTCATCATTTGGACATAGTTTTGGAAAGGTGTCAAGCAAAGAGTCTGGTTTTGAACTTCGAGAAGTGCCATTTTATGGTCACCGAAGGGATAGTCCTAGGACACGTAGTCTCAGAAAGAGGTATCCAGGTGGATCGAGCCAAGGTGGATGTCATATCCAAATTACCATTCCCTACTGATCAGAAGGGAATAAGGGGTTTCCTGGGACATGCTGGATTTTATCGAAGATTTATAAAGGATTTCTCCAAAATCGCCCAACCCCTTACCAGACTGCTTCAAAATGATGTGGAGTTCGTTTTTGATGAGCAATGCAAGGCAGCTTTCGATCTTCTCAAAGAAAAATTAGTATCCGCACCTATCATACGAGCTCCTGATTGGAACCATCCTTTCGAAGTAATGTGCGACGCCAGCGACTTTGCGGTAGGGGCCGTGCTGGGTCAGAAGATCGATGGGAGGAGGCACGTAATTTTTTATGCGTCCAAGACTCTAAATCAAGCCCAGCGGAATTACGATACCACCGAAAAGGAGATGCTGGCAGTGGTGTTTTCTTTCGAGAAGTGCCGGCCATATTTGCTGGGATCTAAGGTCGTAGTATACACTGACCATGCAGCCCTTAAGTATCTAGTTACCAAGAGAGAATCAAAACCACGCTTGATCCGATGGGTACTCTTGTTACAAGAATTTGATTGGGAGGTGGAAGATAAGAGAGGAGTCGAAAACAAGGTGGCAGACCATTTGAGCAGAATAGTGCAAGAAGGAAACAGCGAGGAGGTGCACGACAAGTTTCCAGAGGAACACTTATGTGAGGTGATTTTTGCACCCAGAAAAATTGATTGGGAAGAAGTGTACAAACTTACTGGTCAGAATGATGCAGCAAAAGGAAAAGAGAAGGTAGGGCAGGAGCCATGGTATGCGGACCTGGCCAACTACCTAGTAACTGGAGAACTTCCAGAGGTACCAAGTGTTACCAAAGCCCAACGAATGAAGATCAAGAGTGAGGCAAAATATTATTTTTGGGACGACCCTTACCTATGGAGGGTAGGATCCGATCAAGTGATAAGAAGGTGCATTCCTGACTGGGAACAGCGGGATGTGTTGACCCACTGCCATTCGTTAGCATGTGGAGGGCACTTCGGATCCAAGAAGACGGCAAGGAAGATTCTGGATAGTGGATTTTATTGGCCAACCCTCAACAAAGATGCGTACGACTTTTGCAGAAGCTGTGAACGTTGCCAACTGACCGGTGGGATATCTGCCCGAGATGAGATGCCGCAAGTACCGATTATTGTTTGTGAATTATTCGACATATGGGGAATGGATTTCATGGGGCCTTTTCCCTCGTCCTATGGCAATCTGTATATCCTAGTCGCGGTGGATTACGTCTCCAAATGGGTAGAAGCGACGCCCACAAGTACGTGTGAAGCAAAGGAGGTGGCCAAATTCTTAAAGAGTCACATTTTCAGCTGTTTCGGAGTCCCAAGGGCGATCATCTCTGATCAAGGTACACACTTTTGTAATCGTACAATTGAAGCTTTAATGAAAAAGTACGGTGTGCACCATAGACTTTCAAGCCCCTACCACCCGCAAGCTAACGGCCAAGCCGAGATCTCTAATCGAGAGATAAAGAAGATTTTGGAGAAAACTGTAAATCCTTCTCGGAAGGATTGGAGCGTGAGATTAGAGGATGCTCTCTGGGCATATCGAACAGCCTACAAGACCCCCATTGGTATGTCCCCTTACCGAATAGTTTTTGGAAAAATGTGCCACTTACCTGTAGGGATCGAGCACCGAGCATACTGGGCAGTACAGAAAGTGAATATGGATGCTACAGCCTGTGAGGAGGAAAGGAAGCTGCAATTACAGGAGCTTGAGGAACTTAGATTGGAATCTTTCGACTCGGCCATGTGGTACAAGGAGCGAACGAAATTATGGCATGATAGAAATCTGAGAACCAAGGAGCTCCATGTTGGCCAGAAAGTACTACTCTTCCAGTCAAGATTGAAGTTAATGCCCGGGAAACTCAAATCTAAGTGGACAGGACCGTACATCGTAACAGCCCTCCGAGCTAATGGAGCGGTGGAGATTTCAGGGAGTCTTTCTAACTCTGAGCCTTTTGTTGTGAATGGACATAGGTTGAAAATCTTTAGGGATAATAGTGAGGTGGGGGTAGTGGATGAAATTCCACTACTACCACATACTAAGGTCACATACTGATTAGTAAGATAGGAATTTGGAATTCCACGTGGCTAGTTTCATTTGATAATATTCTGCATATACTGGCCAGGTAGGATTCCAAATTACCTAAGGAGAATGTAAATACTGTATATACGTAATTAATTTTTGCATGCTTGAAAATTTTCTAAAAATCCAAAAATATATTTTCGGGCCTTAAATTTAGGTTGGGGTACACTTTGACCAAGAGATTACCTATTTAGTGTCACTCCAATTTGTATTTAAGTGCCATTTTGAATTATTTTCCGTAATAGGTAAGTATAGAGGGAAATTGTGGATAGGACGTAAATTTGAATTAAGCGTGTGCAGCTTTTGCAGGGTGGCAGTGCTGGAATGGTGTGGAGCAGAGAGAGTACACACGCTAGCCAATCAGGAACCAACGCCTGTCGCCCAACCACTTTTCACATGAAGCGGCATGACCGGTAACCACTGATAGCCGGTTGAAACCACCTGCAACTGCCATTTCTAATCCGAACTAAACCAACCGACCCTCCCTTTCTCCCTCAAAAACCCTCATTTCCAAAATACCTTTCAAGAAATTCTCCTCTATCCCTCTCACAGAACCATCGTTCTCAAACCAAACCCTAATTTCTACCGTCAAATCACAAATTACAGTCATGGGTAAGAAAGCTATCGCGAGGAAAATCAAGCCCCGTCGTGCGAACACCCAAGATACGCAGCCGCTGCGAGAAGAAACCCCGGAGGCCCAACCACAGTCGAACCAACCACCCGCACCGACTGCTCAACCGCCGGCCACTATTTCTTTGGATGCCGTAATGGTATTCCTTCGCCAACAAGACCCGACTAGGGACTGGACGGCGGCATTGACCAATTTCGGCCACACGGGGGGCATAGGAACCGCACCCAGTGGAATTCCTCATGCACAGGTCAGACACGCAGAACTACAGTCGGAGGAAGGATCTCCCTCAGCCACCGCGGCATCGGAACCCTCGGTACCAGATTCGGCAGACCTGGAAGCTATCGCCGCGTTTTACAGCTCCGACTCTGAGGAGCGAAAGAAAAGGTCCAGCCAAGTAAGGGAAACCCAGGGAGAGAGTGGCGGAGCAAAAATGACGCCCGAGAAGGACCCAGTATTTCAAGAAGTAAGACGGCCAGAGATAGATCTGAACGAATCAGCCAGGAAACAGGGCCTCATGACGGACGAGGAGTTTGACTCGATAATGAACAGGGTAAACCGAAGAGAGGAGACAACTGACTTGGTGGCTGAGGGTCTGGACCTCGCACCAAGATCAGTAGGAGAGAATGAACAAGCTCTTAGAGAACCCATACCGAAGGATAAGACATCCCAGTCAGAAGGAGAAGAGGAGAGGGAAAAGCAGAGTGAAGCCAAGGAAGCAGGAACAGAGACAACAGAACCAGAGGTAGAGGCATCCACCCCAGTGGCACCTCCGGTAGTTAAACCGATCCCCGTCAGAAGGAAACTGGTAGTGAAGACAGGCTCCAAGGCAGAGCCACCCAAACCGCAGAGGAAATCGCAACGTTGTTTGGGTAAGTGGGCACCCAACAGGGCGAAACCGAACACGGCGGAGGATCCCCTAGAGATCGTGAGCGACGACGAACCCTGTCCGGTGCAAGAGGATCAGGGTGTGGAAGCCGAGCGGGTGGCTGAGGGACTGGACCTCGCACCCGAGTCAGTGAGCCCCAAACAATTGGAGAAGGAAGATGCCAAGAAAGAGTGTAGCTCCACTACCCAGGAGACGCCACCAACCGAGGCGGAAGAGGAAGCTAGATACCAAGTAGAAAGGAAAAGAAAGGGCAAGACCGTTGTGGAGGAAAAATCAAAAACCAAAAGAATGCGTACCCCGAACACAGGCATAGTGATCACTGAGACTGCCCGGAGGACCCCATCAAACCGGCAGACACAGAGCGATAGTGAGTACGAGGCCAGTGAAGAATCTGAATCAGATAGCGACACAACCATGGAAGAGGAGGAATACAAGGAGCGGGAACTCCCCAACGATCATCGAGAACTGTTGCATCCACCTGCCGAACCACTCCGGTATAAGCGTTGGACGGTGGAACTCACGGATGACGTTGTGGAAGAGATGAAGTTGTTTGACGACAAGAAGCTCCAGTCAGTTTACCGCACAAAGAACGCAAAAGGCAAGAAGGTTAAGTGTGGAAAGGTAATTCATCTCCCATCCTTAGATGAATTGCAAATTAGTGAATCGTTTCTAGCCTTTTTGCATGAGTTGGGTTTTGAATGGTTGTTGAGGAATGAGAAGTTAAGTGTCCCGGTCGATTTGGCCAAGGAGTTTTTCGCAACTTTTCGATTCGAAGTCACAACTGATTTGGATATAGAGTGTGTTAGCTTCAGGGTATTTGGAGGAGAAATTAGGATGAATCTGATTGAGTGGACTGTGAGGTTGAGTATATGCAGTTTGGAGGAGGCAATAGGACTTGAATGGAGAAACAGGGAGCGGGGGATTCCCCGCCGGCATGTGGAATTTGAGCCCCAGTCGGCTTGGGAGGAACTTACTCACCCCGGAGCAGGGCAGTTCCAATCCACGATCTCCCGATCGATCCACCTTAGCGACCCCGTTTTACGCCTGGTTCAATTTTTTTTAGACTACAATCTTTTGGGGCAGTCTAATTCGGCAGTCCGGACATCAATGACGGAGTTGTACCTTATATGGTGTGCAAAAAAGGGCAAGAAGCTGCACTTAGGGTTCTGGACTGCATACACATGTCACCTCGTCGCAACTCACCCAGCACGGAATATTTCCCTCTGCCATATATTGGGAATCTTCATGAGGAACAACATCACCGTTTCGGAGGACGAAGACCTAACCCCACTAACGATGGTGAGCGCCCCAGGATTGTTCGACACCCCTCTGTTCGTCCGAACGAACACGGTGTACATGAGGCAGGGCGTGCCCCACTTTTATGCGATGGGAGAAGAGGCAATACCCACTGCTCGGATAGCAACAGCTCAGGAAGCACCAGGACATGACCAGAGGCGAGACAGAATTGAACAATCTGTGGAAAAGATGGCTGAGGAAAATAGACAGATGAGGGAAGAGATGATTCGTTTAGCGTCAGCAATGGAACAGGTATTGAAGGAGTCTGCGGAGCAGAGAATACTGACTCAGAGGCAAGCCGCTCTAGAAAGGACAGTCACTGAAATGGCAGAGGAGAATCAGCAATTGAAGGCAGAGGTGATCAAGCTGGCAGGAGTTGTGGAAAGGATGTTGAAGGGCTCTGCAGAGCAGGATATGATGCATCAGAGGCAGGCGGCCATGGAAGCTATCGTATCAGATCTCGGGGAGGAAAACTCCAAGATGCAAAAAGCAATGAACAGAATGTTAGCCAGTATGGATAACATCTTAGAAGAAATGACCTACCTGAGGAAGGAGCAAGCTGCAGGACCGAGTGGCCATGGTGGCCGGACTGATGAACCACATATCCAAGAAACCGGAGTAGCAGATGAGCAAGAGACAGCGGACGCCGAGGTGCCGGCAAGAGCCGAGGAGCCGGCGAAGGAAAATGAAACTGGAACGGAAGAGGACAACCCGAAGGAACCACCTGCCCCACGAAGGAGCAGGCGACTTCGATAGACCCCCCCCCCCCCCTACTGACCAAGTTAGTTTTTTTTTAAGCTTTTTTAACTTTTCGTATTTTTGTTATGTTGTGGTATTCGGTTAGGTAGTATAATCTGTGTTTGCGAGCAAACCCCACTTCATAACACTTAGCCTATTCCATAGTCTAAGTGTGAGAAGTTAGGGTTTGTTTCTTGGTAGCATGTTTTCTGTGTTTCTTTTGTATATACGTGTTTCTTTGTTTAGTGGATTTTGTCCGGTGTTCAAACCTCTCCCACTTAGCCTATTCCATAGCCTAAGTGTGAGAAGTTTCTGTTTGAGTTGTTATTTTTGTTTGTTATTTTGTTGTCTGTGTGTCTACCATACTGGCCAGTACTTTTTTTTTCCACTTCACAGCCTTATCTGGGGCAGACACTTGTGAAGTAGGAGGGGGGACGTAATGGCCAGTATGATGTATATATTTGTGTTCTGTGTTTGTGCTCGTTTTGTGTTTTATAGGTCTAGTTTTTTTATGTTGTGTGCTGATTTGGGCTTAAAACTCAACCGTCCTGAGCTGGAGGTGAGGGGAATTGAGGGAGATAAGACAAGCTGGAAAACCGAAACCACTCTCCTTAGTACCTCCTGACCAGTATGGATGATGTGAGTATGAGAGAAAAGCCCACACTTAGAGCCAAACACGAAAGCCCTCTAAAATGTGAGTTATAAGCCTTAAAGTGGAACCACTTTCCACATACACTTAAAGAAAAGAGAGGCTGCCACAATTTGCCTAGGGTGAAGTGATCACGGGTAGCAAATACTGAAGGCAGTAGGAACCCCCCCCATTAAAAAAAAAAAAAAAAAAAAAAAAAAAAAAAAAAACCACCACCTTTAGAACCTTTTTTTCTTAACCTTTTATACCCAGATAAACACCCCTAGCCCCTGGGACTGTGTGTAAGGCATGAAACAAATGGAGCTTACTGGCCAGGAAGAAGTGTGAAAAAAGCAGAAACTAGCTGGGCAGGAAAGTTAGAAGAAAATCGACCAGGGAGACATTCCAGGTCCAAAAAAAGAAGGGATAAGGGTGGCGAAGCCACGAAAAAAAAAAAAAAAAAAGAGGAAGAAAGAAAGAAAAGAAGAAAATGGTCAGAGATTTGACCACACAAAAAAAATGAAGGAATAAGGGTGGCGAAGCCACAAGAAGCCTACTAACCAGTTGGAAACTCAAGCCAGAAGCACCAGCTAAGAAAAGCAACTGATCAGAAGCCTGATGCACACAATCCCCCTTCATAAATTAAATAGAAGTTTTTGAACCTTAGAGCCTTAGGAACATCTACCCAAAACACTACAACCCAACAGCCCCGTTACAAGCCTTAAAGTCCTTCAGTAGCTGCACGTGAGATCTAAGTCCAAAGCAATTGTGGTTGAGCATGATGAGAGAATTCAGTCCTAACGTTCCTGGTGAGGTGCGAGTGACTGAGTGAACCTAGTGGTTGACCGAGAGTGTGGGCGATCTTGACAAGCAGATGTACTGACTGGGAGAGAAAGGGGGGGGGCGGCAGAAGTTCAAGGCTGTCTAAGGCCGGATTGCACCTGATCCCGAGGGGAGGGATGGTTGAAAATGTAGCCCAATCTGTTAGTGTTTTATGTGTTTCTGTGTTTGTGTTTGTGTTTTCTTTCTTCTTCGTCGTTGTAGTCTAGAGTCCAGTTTTAGGTAGAGTCGGGCAGGGAAGTAACCATGCTAGAATGCGACTTATTGCTTTTTGTTTGTTCTTCACGCTTGAGGGCAAGCATGTGGTAAGTGTGAGCAGTTTGATAAGTCGTATTCTAGGCCTCGGTTACTGGTCAGTATGATAGGTTTAAATGATTATATTTGCAAAGCAGTTGCTCAAAGTGTGCAGGATAAGTGTTCTGGCCAGTAGGGAAGTTCCGGAGTGTTCGGGTAGAAAAAGCGCCAGCATGGTCTCATACTGATCCGTATACGTGCTAAAACGGCTTGAGATGAAGAAGACGGATAGCTGGGACGGATTACCCACAATTAAGGGCAAAGAAGTCAAATTGCAGCGAGGATTTACCCTAAAATCAAGGGTAGCCTCCCTATAAAAGGTAGCCAAGTTGGAGAGAGAAGAAGCCTTCGAGAGACTTCAATTCACCATCATCTTTAGGTAGAGAGTTCTCTCGGTAATTTCAGTCTTTCAGCCGTGTCCCACTTCTTGCCTCGCCGAGCCATGATCACCTGACGTTCAGAATGTTCCCGAGTTCCAGTCATCGTCCGTTCCAGTTAGCTAGATCGTAGTTCCAGTCAGAGATTTTATCGCCCGGAGTGGCAAACAATCTTTAAATTGCTTTCGTAGTTTAATTAGTTCTCCGTCTTTACGTTGGATTTCTGTTACATTTTGGGATTTTGTTGTTTTGAAATGCTTGCTTTAGATATCCGAACGTGTTAATGCTATGAAGTTGATTTCCGTTTCGTTCATTGTAGTGTTCTTTTCTTTCCTTGTCTAGTTAGCTTAGATCTAAGATTTCTCGGTGTTTTAAGTGCTAAATCTCTAAATTCTGTTACGTAACAAATTTCTTTAGGATAGGTAAACAAGTACTATTTGATCTGGAAGTAGATCGTTGCATGCAAGGCTTCGTTTTATTTTCTGAATCGATCTTTCATGTTGACCAGCATGCAGAAGTCCAGTTTCAGCGTTTGATTTCAGATTTGATTTCTTAGTTTTAGATCTGTGTTCGCGAGTTGTTAATCTGCGTTTGCCGGGTTGGATCTGGAATTGTTATCTGAGTTTAATTTGTGTTGTTGGAGAAGATGATGTCTACATCCAGATTGGGGACCACCTTACTTTTATTTACTTTTGCTTTCTTTTGTCCTTAACCTCTGGTTGTACCTGCAGATCTGTCAGCCTAGTCACCACTACCTCCACTACACTCTGAATATTCTGTTTAGCCAAAAATAGAAATACCGTCCTTTCCAAACAATTTCTGTTACACCATGTCCCCTCATTTCCACGTACACAGTTGCATTCCATGATCTGCTCCCCCATCCTAGTCAGTAGGACGCCACCCTTTAATTACTCGCCTAAGTAGAAACTCAACCCGAGCGTGGTAGCTAACCAACCCTCCAAAACATCACCGCAGTAGTTTAAACGCACCATCTCTGTGGGATTCGACCCTTACCTCCACTATACTGATCAGTAGAAGTGGGTTGAGGAATCTTTGAAGACGAGGTCTAGGCTTAGTTAGGATCTTTATCCTGCCAGTAGGATATATCCTCACTTGAACGACACCTACGCACCTCGTAACCTCTTCAATCCCCAAATTTCTTTTAGTTTCAATTTTAATTTATTTTTGTTAATAATTTTAATTTTTTGTTTTAAGTGTGCAACTAGGGCAAAATTCCAAGAAAGGACGTCATGGGAGCTCTTATCCGCCATTTGTACCCGCAAGAAAAAAAATTCCAATGAAGGGAAAGACGCGAGCGCGTCTCGCGTGTATAAATATGAAACATGCGTCTCTCTCTCGCGTGTATAAACAAACACGCATCACCGTGTCGCGTCGTTGTTTATACACGCATGAGGCTCATGCGTGTATAAAGAAGCAGAGACCTGAGACAGAGAAGGATTGGCAGTTCCTGAGAAAATGCGGAGACGAGTATCACTTTTAGGAACCAGGATGCCGTCAACGAACTGATTGGAAGTGGTCAAGAAGCTTGGAAGCGCAGCGACTGCCGACCGTTAGAATCGCAGCCGAGGACCACCGGTCTCCCATTGTCCTTGCACTTGAGTGACTCCGACAAATTGTTACAATGCTGCAAAGACGAGCATAAACAAAACAATCGAGCACATTAATCATAAACAAGCATGAATTGCAGAGAGCGGAGCTTACAATGAAGGCCGTAAAAGCCATTTTTCTCCGACGAAATTCAGGTGTGAGGCAAACACGCATGAGCCTCATGCGTGTATAAACAACGACGCGACACGGTGATGCGTGTTTGTTTATACACGCGAGAGAGACGCATGTTTCATATTTATACACGCGAGACGCGCTCGCGTCTTTCACTTCATTGGAAAATTTTTTTTTTGCGGGTACAAATAGCGGATAAGAGCTCCCATGACGTCCTTTCTTGGAATTTTGCCGTGCAACTACATACCTGTAAGATTATGTTAATCAATAAATTCACCAACTAATTAAGTAATGGAGTATAACTCAAGTTGTCCAAACCCAAAATGAGATGAATTTTAGAACACAAATTTAGGGATCGAGAGAAATCAAATAATTTCTAAAATTAAAATCTCTGTTCAATAGAATTGAACGTCAAAAATGCCTAGATCCAACCTAAGCTCTCTCCCCTCTAATTCGCCTAGCCAATTGGATATCTTTGGGCATAATTGTGACCCTCTTGGCATGAATGGCGCACAAATTGGTGTCCTCAAACAGACCGACCAAATAGGCCTCCGCCGCCTCCTGCAGCGCCGCTACGGCGGAGCTCTGGAACCGGAGATCCGTCTTGAAATCCTGGGCGATCTCTCTCACCAGCCTCTGGAACGGCAGCTTCCTAATCAGCAGCTCCGTGCTTTTCTGATACTTCCTGATCTCCCTCAGAGCGACGGTTCCAGGCCGGAAACGGTGTGGCTTTTTCACACCTCCGGTGGCAGGAGCGGATTTCCTCGCCGCCTTAGTCGCCAATTGCTTCCGTGGTGCTTTCCCTCCGGTCGATTTTCTGGCGGTTTGCTTCGTTCTCGCCATTGATAGACAAATTGAATTCACAATAGTGATGCAAGTGTATAATGAGATGTGTTTCTGAATTTAGATCTGAAATCTGAGATGAAATTGGGGATTGTATTTATAGGATGGTGAATTGGGATTTGAGTGGAAATTTTGACGAGCGGGATTTTTGAATTTCGTCTTGCTTTTTCTCATGTTTTTGACCGTTGGATTTATGATGAAACGGATGGTGGAGATCAAATTGGTGCTGTGACGAGGATTGCGATCCGAACCCGAAAATGTAGCCAATGATTAGCGCGTAGCTTGACATTTTTATTTTGAAAATATATTTTCTGGTTCAAATCTATTTTCTATAATATTAATGTCATTTTTGAATGATGGACTCGCAAAAATATTTTTAATTGTTTTAATACTCAACTCGAAGAAATATTTAGGAGCATCAAATAAAAATATTTAAATATTTAGTAAAAACACGTAATTTATGAATTAAAGTAGAATATCTTCACTAGGTTCGGACCTTCCAAATTATTGGGCTAGGATTGTGAATTTCGAATCCAAAATAATCATACTCCATCCATCTACGATTACAAGTCCTCATTTTACATGATATAATTAAGAAATATAGTTAAAAGAGGTAGGAAATGGTTAGTGGAAAACTGGGTCTTTCACCAAAAATGATAATCCTTCCGTCCCATTATGAATGTCACACTTTTCTTTCTAGTTTGTTCTATAAAAAATGTCACATTTCTTTTTTTAAAAAAAGCTCTCTTTCGAATTAATATACATATAGTACTAATTTCTCTTTCCTCCTAACACACAAAACATCTCCTCAAATCTCGTGTCATTCTCCAAGTTTGCCATCTATTATGAGACGGGGAGAGTAAAAAAAATAAATTGGTCTTTTATTGGTGGACGAACGAAAATAGCAAATTGATCGTTTATTGGTGGACATAGGAATTAATTCGATTAGTCTGCGCCGGATTAATTAGCAATCGAAGTAGAGTTGGCTCAAAATAAATTATAAAAAATACAATGCGATAAATAATAGTTCGTCCATAAATATGTGCACTTTCCATTATCGTCTTGTCCCATAAAAATATGGGAATTTCCATTTATGGAAAGTCATCCCAATTTATTACTCGTATACACTAAGTTATTTACAACTTATATCACCATCAAAACACTAATAATAATATGGATCTCACTATCCACTAACACTACTTTAACTATCCTTCTTATCTCTCTTACTTTACTAATTTTGTCTTAATTCTTGTGTCATATCATATGCACATATTTTATGTGACGTGTGAGTAATGTATTCTAATATTAAATGAAGAGATCATGCATATATTTTACGATTTTTAAAATATTTATGCATTAAATTTTATGATGTCTGTATAATTTATATGTTTAATTTTATATAATTTATACTCCTTTCGTCCCTTAAGAATATGCACTATTTCCTTTTTAGTCTGTCCCACAAGAATATGCACTTTCTAATTTTAGAAAGTATTTTATCTCTATTGATGTGAGACTCATTCTCCACTAACAATACTGTATTTACTTTTTCTCTCTACCTCTCTTTTACTTTACCAATTTTACATTAAAACTCGTGCCGACCCCAAAGTGTATATTCTTTGGGGACAGAGGCAGTATTATAATTAAATATCATTGAAAAAAAATTGATTTTCATCATTAACTTTTAACCATTACCCTAATGTGTTAATCTGAAACTCGAATATTTAGGTTTGGGATTGAAAATTTTAACGCAAAAAAATTCTAACCCGTTTAATCTGCACTCCGAGTAGGGTTAACTCAAAATTCGGTGGACCAAACCGATTTACATCCCCAGACCCAATTTAAATTATAAGTAGAATAACACTTTCATTCAAATTTATTGATAATACAAATAACAACCCTATAAATGATTATCAGAACACCCCTCCCTCATAAATAGTTTCTTCAGTTATGTTTCTAGAGTAATCGATACCTTGATAAAGAATCGAAGTAGCTTGCTGCTTCTCCACTTGATGATCTTCAGAAATTGGTCAGAGATTTTCTGACTGTTTCCCAAATTTATATTTTGATTTTATAGTGGGCTAAATCAAAATAACTAGTGACACATTTCTTCTATAAAATATGGACATTTAGGACGACACTGATTTTAATACAAAATTGGTAAGGTAAGAGAGGAGGCCATAGAAAGAAAAAATAATTGTAGTATTGTTAGTGGATATATAATGGAGCTCATCCCATTATAACGAAAGAAATTATCAAAAATAGAAAAGACTAAAACAATAACTCAATCAAGCAAGCAACTAAAATAATAGCTCAATTAACTAATTAACGTAATCAGCTAATTATAATAAAATATTTATTAATAATAATCATATGAAAAATAATCTTATAATTATATTTAGAGTTACTTAATAAATTATTAATTAAAAATATAATGATGATAATTATATTACAGTATTATAATATACTAGAATTTAAATAATTAGATTTAGAGTTTCTCCTCCTCTCTTTTATTTTATCAATTAAGTATTAATTTTTGTGTCATTTCAAATTTACATATTTTTATGGGACGGAGAGAGTAGTGATTTCGCTTAATTTCTCAATTAGAATAAAAATATTACCAACATCATAATTTAAAAATTAAGAAATTAGATTATTTTCCAAGATATAATTCTGGCAAACAAACATACCGATAGAGTCCATTATATGTAAAATGAGATCTATCTTAGTTGTGTATAATAGTACTCCCTCTGCCCACGACTTAAAGTTCCACTTTGACTCGGGGAGGATTTTAAGAAATGTGAATGAAAGTAGGTTGAAAAACTTAGTGGAATATTGATCTCATTTTATATATTGATTTATAACAGAATATGAGTTTAAGGGCATCCACAACGCGTGCCTTCACGGTGCCGCGTTCCGTGTCTGCGGAACGAAACCGCGGAGACACGCGTTGTGGATGCCCGTGTCGTCCCCATGTCGTGCCGTGAGTCATCGCCGCGAGACGCGGCACGACACGTCTCGCCACGCGCCGAGGCGACGTGGCGAGCTCCCAGCGCATACGTTACGCCCACTCGCTGCCCCCGCGAGTGGGTTTCGTCACGGTGATGCAATAATTCATTTTTTTTAAAAAAAAATCAAATTTAATTTTAAAAAAAAAATCAACGGTAATGTTACCGTTTTTTTATTTTTTTTTAAAATTTTTTTAATTTCTTTACTCTATAAATACTCATATTTCATACTCATTTCACTCACAAACACACATCTATTCCTCTCAAATCCTCTCTATTTCCACCCCAATTTTCATCTCAAATCAACTCTGTTTTTCTTCTCCCAAATTTAATCAAACTAATGGATCCTTTTTAACAAATGCGTCAAATAATGGAACAATCACTTGAAGAAGATCGACGACGGGAGGCGGAAGAAGCCGCGCCGCCCCAACGACGCTCCCGTACGTACATCCATCGTAACCGGGAGGAAGCCGCCGCAAGGTTAGTACGCGACTACTTCTGCGATAACCCGGTTTGGGGAGATACCTACTTCCGTCGCCGTTTCTGCATGGGGAAACCGCTATTTCTCCACATCGCGAATACTTTGGCAGCCCGAGAAGAGTTCTTCCAGGAAGGGTTCGACGCGATCGACCGTCCCTGCCACACGACGCTGCAGAAATGTACTGCAGCAATCCGCCAGCTTGCGACTGAACAAACGGCCGATATGTTCGACGAATACCTCCACATCGGAGACACCACTTGGCTAATGTGCTTGCTCAAATTCTGCAAAAGCGTCCGGGCAGCCTTCACCGACGAATTTCTCCGGAGGCCAAGCACGACCGATTGTCAGTTCCTACTCGACCTTCACGAAACAGTGCACGGATTCCCCGAGATGCTCGGCAGCGTCGATTGCATGCACTGGCAATGGAAGAATTACCCGGTGGCGTGGAGGGGGTCCTACACGAGCGGCCACAAAGGCACCCACCCAACCGTTATACTTGAGGCCGTTGCCGACTACCGGCTTTGGATCTGGCACACATACTTCGGGGTCCCCGGGTCGAACAAAGACGTAAACGTGCTCCACCAATCCGACCTCTTAACCGAAGTTTTAGATGGTAAAGCGCCGGCCATCAACTTCGTCGCCAACAAACAGCTTTATAAAATGGGGTACTATCTCGCCGATGGCATCTACCCGAAGTGGCCTACCTTCGTGAAGACGTGCAGCAGACTTGAGAACCCAAAGCAGACTCTTTTTGCGCAGAAGCAGGAGGTTGCTCGCAAGGATGTGGAGAGGGCGTTCGGGGTTCTCCAAGCGCACTTCAACATCTTCGAAGCTCCGGCTCGTACGTGGTTCATGGAGAGCATGGTCGACATCATGTATACGTGCATAATCCTGCATAACATGATTGTCCAAGACGAAGGACCCGAGGCGGGAAATTGGTTCGACCCCGAATCCCCCGGAAGCTCAACCGCAAGTAGTCCGCCTCGAAGTGGAGCGCATCCGTCTATACAAGAACGGTTATCTACTCGTGCAAGGACACGCAACTCTAGCGCCCACACCCAACTCCAAGAGGATCTAATTGAGCATATTTGAGCAAACTTTGGGGGATGAAATTATTAAATTGTGTACTTTTATTTTTTAGGAATTTATTAAATTATGTTTTTTTACGAATTTTATGTTGTAAGTTTATTTTATGTAATGAAGTGTGTTTGTTTTAATTGAATTGGGTTGGAAATAAAAATAAAAAAATGAAATTGAATGAATAGTAATTTAAGGAACGGTTAAGGAACCGATAAGAAACGGAGGGTTGCAGGTTCCGTTCCTTAGTTAAGGAATGGAGTAAAAATGTGCAGTGGGGCCCGCTAATAGTAGTTTAAGGAACGGTTAAGGAACGATATAGGAACAACGTTGTGGATGGCCTAATGAGTTAGTAGAAAATGAGTTCATTTCTCAAAATTGAAAAAAGTAAATGTGGGCAATATTTTGCAAACGGACAAAAATGGTAAATGTGAATATTGTTTCGTGGACAGATAGAGTATTACTCCCACCGTCCCACTTCAGATGATATGTTTTCCTTTTGTTTTGTCCCAAATAAGATGACATACATTTTTGAAAACTCTCTCTCTCCAATTAATACACCTAACCATTTTTTCACACTCCAGTTAAAATATTTATCTCTCTTTCTCTCTCTATTTTAATACTTACACCCACCTTTTTTTTTATCTCAAATTAAGTATATTAATCAATAACTCCTAAAATCTCGTGTTGACCAATAAATGTTTCATCTTAGCCGGGACCGATGGAGTACTTTCTAATAATCATTATATCATAAACTAAAATAAATTCAACTATTTGTTTGGGCTTTGTTAATTGTATCATCTAAATTAATCAACGTGGGTAATCACGTTTACGTTTTTATGTTTTGGGCCGGAGTAGGGTTATAGTTTATCACTATTTTTCTTTCTTTTCATTGTTTTCTGTCAGGGGTGGGGTTGCTTGGTTTCGATTTGGCAGTGGTTGGTTGGACAAGACTAAATCCAAAACAATTCTAATATTTTTTATTTTGAAATATGACTATATCTATTTAATTATAAAAAATGTCATCTCTTGTTTATGTCATATGTCAGATGACCATGTTAATTTTAGGTTAAATTGTAGTTATAACATACCTAATCTTTAAAAAACGATACCTAGTCTTCTGATATTATACAGTTTCATATAAATTCTAATGCGGATTAATTAATTAAGATTTGTTAGACATTTTGTAATTACATGTTGACCGAAAGTTTATAGATGAGATTAATGTCTCATTCTTGGTCCTCTCGTTCATATACCATATGTCTCGCTCTCAAATTTATTCTTTAAATGCTTATTATAAAAATTAAATTCAATATACAGTTTATTTTAAAAATCTATATTGTTGGCAAATGAAATAAAAATAATTATAACAATAATTACCTTGGTATAAAGAGAAAACTGAAAGTACTACTCTATATCTCATGAACCACTCTTCATGTCACCTGTAATACCCCGACTTTTTTTACCCTTTTTATTTCTTGTAGTGACATCGTTTGTGCATCTGAAAATTTTTGCCTTTGTTTCGTTAGTCAATAGAAGGATATTTCATTTTGGGCCTATAACAATTATTCTTTTTCTACCCCCAATTTATTTAATTTTCTAAGCCCAATTCATTTGTTTGAAACTACATTTTGAAGCCCAATTGGCGATGAAAACCGCCGGATTACTCCCAATAATTTGATTTCACCCAATTTCCGCTCCACATAATATGGCCATGATATGTCATGATCCACACTACCTGAAATATAGGAATAAATGGGCGAGAGCAGTTTCAGCTATACAAACCCACGTATATCAACTTTCAAGTTTCATTATCCCACGAATTGTTTTCACAACTATAATCGAGAGAAAAGAGAGTTCTTGCGCGATGCGGAGAGGGATGAACGGGCTGAACACAGAGAGGCGAGAATACGAAAACATCGGCGACGGCGCTGCAATTCGGAGCGTGGGGCAGCGACGATGAATTTCAGATCGGAGGAATTGAGAGATGAAGCGAGTTCTCTTTTAATTTTGGGTCGGAGATGTCGACAAATTTGCGGGAGAGCAACAACGAAAAGTAGAGAGGCGGCAGTGGCTGGCGACCCCAGCGATGGCGTCGCGATTCGGGAGTCTGGAGAGAGAGATACGGGCGAACAGAGAGAGAGAGATTGGGAATAGGGGCGAAGGACAGCCGCCGTGCAGCGGTTCAGCGACGGCGGCGTCGGACTTGGAGGGCGAGCTGCAGCAGGTAACAGCAGCGGCTGTCTCGATCTGGAGCAGCGGTGGCTGGACTTCGGCAGCGACGGTGATAAGGGGGCAAGACAGCGATGGCGATCCAGGCAGCTGCGCGGAGGAGAGGCAAAGGCGCACAGCAGCGGCAGTGACGTCCATTGGCGACGGCGAGCCGGGACAGCGGTGGCCGCGAACAGAGGCTGGCCATGGCGGCGGCAATCGGCTCGACGGAGGGACGGCGGTGCTGCGATGAAGGTAGCAGGCGAGTGATAGGGCTGTCTCAATCTAAAGTTTAGATGTGTGAATTAATGTTGGGGATACTCCTGATTTTTGACGGGAGATAAAGAAGTGAAATGGGGAGGAAGATAGAGATGACAGTAGCTATGAATTGTGACTTGTGAGAAAGGGTGGTTGATTTGGGGGTGTTGACCGTGAGGTTGGAAAAGTAGAGAGAGAGTTTTGGGCTAAGTGAATTTTCTTTGGACTTGGACCCTATGGAATTTTGAGTATATTTTAGTGGTTGAGCCTTGGTTAATTATTTGATTGTTGATCCAACAATGGAAATAAATAGAAAGATGAGAAGAAATGGGCTAGATTTGTTTGCACTAAATGGACCGATGGAAATAGAGGAGTTGGGCTCAGAAGTCAAACAAGTGTTTTGGTGGATTAAAGTGGAAAAGTGTGAAGTAATGATCAATGTCTCGGGCGGCCTCGAAAATAAATGAAAGAGGAGAGAAGAATGGAGTCAAAGAAGATTTCTCCGCGTACAAAATTTGAAGTCGAAGTAAGGAATTCAAATTCAGAAAAAATTAAACGATCGAGGTGGGCTTTCTAACTAAAGTTTTACTATGGGCTTTTGAACTAAATTATTTTCAAGAGCTTGCGATTTATTATATCCGGTTTGAGCATCTTTTTAAGTGGTGAATTGATTTCTATGTGTGATTGCCAATTATTATTTCATTCCATGACGATGTGATATATGTGTTTAAAGTGTGAAAGTGATTGTCATATGTTGTGAATTGGTTGTGAAAGTGATAGCTTTTGAGTGGTTGTGAATTGCTCAACTTTGTGGATGTGATATAATGATGCCCAACCTTGACAGAAAAATGATTTATGTTTTAAATATTTTTTGAGGAAAATAAAGTTTGCAAAGGGTATGTAATGCCATGTTTTTGTTGTGAGAAATGCCTATCTGTTTGTTTAGCAAAGGAGTTGTCCCTACTAGACCTATTGAAATCGAATTCGGGTCTGACTAGGGAGTGAGTCCCTACTCAGGCTAGTGTACACCAATGGGGATCGTGAGCCGTCATTTGGGTCGGCCGGTCCAGTGATTGAGTTTGCGGCCACATTCTCGTTTCACATTATGTTGTTGATGTTGATGTTGATGATTGCTTAGTGAGGAGTGAGTCCCTACTATGAGTTTAATCAAATTCGGGTCCTAGCAAGGGTGCGTCCCTACTCGGACTAGTGTACACAATGAGGACCGTGATTCATCGAACGGGTTGGCCGGTTTTCGTGCTCGTGGAAAGTGGGCCCCTTACACGGCACCCTAAAGAACAAATATGACAGTTTCTTAAATAAGTCAAGGAGAAATGGTTGTGTTTTGAAATGATGAGGAAAAAGGATTTGAGGATGAGTTGAAAGTTTGTGCTGGAGATATTTTTAGTGTCTCGGGCCTTTTCAAGTTAAAACCCCGAGGTCACTCGATGGTGACATGATATAATTGTTTTTTTATAAAATTGTTTTTGGCATTTGTCCACTGAGTGCATCAAGTACTCAGCCCTGCATATGTTTTCCCTATGTGCAGGTTGAGCGGTGACGAGCGCGGTGAGTGTTGAGCATGAAAGTGAAGAAGATAGTAAATAAAACTTTTCTGAATATATTATGTCTTCACACATAATAGTATTCTACCCTCGAATGCTTCCGCTGAAAATTGTTTCTTTCGCCAAGTATTGTTAAGATAATATTTTGTTTCGAATTGCTGATTGTTGAAATGATACTCTGATTTTATTCGAGCTATTTCCGTTTGTTTCGAGCTATGGTCGATTTGTGTTGTTTTCCCCTTTCTTCTCCGCTTCTTTAATCCTCCCCTAGTCGCGATCAACCGTGTTTTCTATCCTTAGAAAATGCGGGCGTGACATCACAATTGATCAATTTAGGATGGAATGGAATGCACCATGTATTTCTACCATATACATACATTGCTTTTTAATTTATCAACTCTATTAATACAATATAATAGTGGACTGCATCATATTCTAATGAGAAATTTTATATGCATTGGTCATTTGGTTGACTAGCTAGAGTACTACAGAGACTAATTGAATAACAAATTATTGTGTTCTTTTTTGTTTGTTACCGTGTGTTAGTTCCCAACAACATTCTTTGCTAACTTGGTGGTGAAACATCATAATTAAAGCCAAAACATAAAATAACATAACAAGCAATCGATTGTGACAATCTTAATCTATAAAAGGTCACTAACAAGCATTTTTTAAATTGTCAAACCCCACAAGCATAACTATAATATACTCTATACCTTATGATTGTATGTTTTTTCCTTTTGTTTTTGCATTTACAATATTGTTAACCACTCCGACTCTGACCGGCGACCACCATCATCTCGCCCCGTCAAGCAAGACGTGTATGTATATATAGCATGTATGAAACCCGAAAAAAAATTATAAAAAAAACACAAAAATGAAACAAACATCAAAGAAAATGCAATATATAGAATATAGAAGATGAGAAGCTAAGGCCAGAAGGATTCATCAATGTTGAAAGAGGACTTGGGATGGTTATTGTGAGACCTTCTTCCGCGTGTCGAGGGAGACGCGCAGTCGGCTGAAGAAGAGTAGTGGCGCATGCGCATGTGGACTACTTCCGCCTGGGCAAGCGCAAGCTGAGTTTGTAGTGCGTCAATCTGCTGCTGCAGTGATGATATTGCACCTACGCACCCATAGACTGGATCCCTCACTCGCGCGTTCGCTTCATACACCAATGAGCTTACTGCGTCTCCTCTCTGATGCTCCGGCAAATCCTGTATGCAATTTTTTAAGTTAGTTTATTTTTTCATGTCAATTATTTAGCCGATACAATGCTACTCTCTTCGTCCCGCTTTAGCAGTCCTAGTTACTCGTTTTGTAAAAATGATAATAAATAGTTAAAGTGAAGAAATGGTAAAGTAAGATCGAGAATAATATAAAGAAAAGTCTTGTCTACATTATTCTCTCTCTTACTTTACCATTTCTCCACTTTAACTATTTATTACTCCCTCCGTCCCCAAAGAATATGCACTTTGGGGTTGGCACGGGTTTTAATGTAAAATTGGTAAAGTAAGAGAGAGATAGAGAGAAAAAGTAAATAAAGTATTGTTAGTGGAGAATGAGTCCCACCTCATTAGTGAGAAAAGACTTTCCAAAATTAGAAAGTGCATATTCTTGTAGGACGGATTAAAAAGGAAATAGTGCATATTCTTGAGGGACGGAGGGATTATCGTTTTTACAAAACGAGTGCTTAAAAGCAACAGAGACTATAAAGCAGGACAGAGGGAGTATATGATAACACTCAATTTCTTAGATTCAACGGTTCGATCTATGATTTATCACAGTGAACTAGTCTATCTTTTGCATAGAAGTTACCAAGTATTGGAACAATATATTTGATTTATTTTAACTTCGGAGAATCAAAATTGGAATATTTCACGTAATTAGCAATTTCAACAAGTAAAAAGGTTTAGTTATTGGACCCCACTTGTTTTCTTTTTTTAATTGACGGACAAATTTTGATTTTTTTTTTATTTTTCTCTCCTGTTCTTTTATGCTTGATGTAATTCTTTAATAATCCTTTGCGAGCCCCATTTACTTTAAATTAGGAGAACGGAGGACGATGCCTCATCTTTTCTCTTTCTCTTTTTACTATACTTTTGTTATTCAATCCTTTGTAACAAATAAATAAGTAAGAAATAAAGATTGTCATGCGTATGCAAACTAATCAATTGATTCACCCATGCATGCCTTTTATTTATAGTATTCATTTTTTTTCTTCATACTCACAAGCGTTAGTTAAGACATCTAAAAAAACGTGATTTCGTTAAGAAAAAGATATCAAAGTACCTAAATTAACCAATTCAATTCTTGGAATATACTGCCATGTTCATAAATATGTGTACCACTTTGACTAAACTCGGGTTTAAAAGGTGTAAAGGAATAAAGGTGAAAAAAGTTAATGGAATATGAATTCTACTTTTTTATATTAATTTTATATTTAAATGTGAGTGAAATGAGTTAGTGCAATATGAGTCGCGCTTACTAAATATAGTAATTAAAAAGTAAATGAAATATGGTTGACGGATCGAAAAGAAAATATGGGACATATATTTGCGAACAGATGGAATAAATCTTATTGCATATACTATATTGTGATATAATGAAAATTTTGGTGTCACTAAAACTACGCCACTAGACAAATTTGTTGTAGTGAAATATGATAATAGTAATTGACTTTCTTGGTAGACATATCGTATTTTCTTACTAGATTCAAGAGTGACCTTTTGACTAAAACATTTGAAATATTGGCTACACAATAAACAAAACTGTTTTAACTGCCATCGTAGTGGTAATATTAAAATAGAAGTTGTTCCATAAAGGAGAGGTAGCTAGATTTACTTTAGGATTTGTGGTGACAACTTTTAACCTATATAACCAATTCGTACAAGCGATTCAAACCCCTCATTGAAAAAGGAAACAAAACAAAAAAAGAAGAATCATTAAAGTGTTAGTTAAACAACTTTTGAATAATGATACATAGGCACTAGACAAATTTCCTTAAGTAGTTATATGATGGGGTACGTACTAAACAAGCCCAATAGCAGTGACAGCTCGGCCAGCCCAAAGCCCAAGAGTTCAGTTCGGCATTACCAAAGAGTTCGGCCTCAGCCTACAGCTCGGTAAAAGCCAACCAATCAAGCTCTGCTCTCAGGTCGGCATCAAGCTCTACTCTCAGATCGGCAACCAAAGCAGTTCGGTCTCGGTATTCGGCCGAACAAGGAGTTAGTGGACCCATACAGGATGTCCAACACACCCACTACCACGTGATGTCAGTTCAGGCCACGATCGTAGGCCATGACCTACGCTTCGCCCACGATCTTAGGCCATAACCTACACGACATCCACGACTTAGGGTGGTGATGCAAGCCATGATCTGAGTTCATTATATAAATAGAACTTAGATCTGATAGAAGAGGTTAGAATCTCTCGAGAGAAACAATCATATAGCAAGTCTGTGTTGTAAGCTGTATTTGGCAGATCAAGCAATACAAACCTGCCCCCATTTCTCCCCGTGGACGTAGATTTACCTCAGTAAATCGAACCACGTTAAATTCTCTGTGTCGTGATTTATTTTTACGAGCATTTATCATCATCAATAATTCGCGGAATCATCACTGGCGCCGTCTATGGGAAACGAAGAACAAAATTTGTGATAAAGCGAATTTTTGATCCATTTTTTCCACCCAAAAAATGCATACCAGATCGCAGAATACCCGCATTCCTGCCCGTGAGAACCCGGAGGAAGCCAATCCATCCCATAGGTCTGGAAAACAGCCTAGGGATAAATCCACCACCAGTTCTCATGGCGAAGGAACAGGCCGCTCCAAAAATCGTCCCACTGAGTCTTCCCAGCAGCCTGATCTGAATGAGGCTGTCAAGCTGTTCTTGGCTGAGAAGCAGGATGAGTTCTTAGCCTTCCTGCAAAAGAGCCAAGAGCCGAAGACGAAAACGGAGGATTCTCCTTCCTCATCCAGACATGAAAGTCACTACCGCAGTAGTGCCGTGTCTTCCAGGAAGAAGAATCCTCAACCCCGACATATTCCTGATCTTCCTCGGTACCGGAATCACAGGAGAACTCAATCTCCTCCATACCGACGAGATATCGGATTCGCCGTGTACGGAGCACTGAAGACTCCGTTCTCGGACGACATCACCCGAACTCCCCTACCACAGAACTACCGAACTCCGTCGATGACTTACGACGGGCTCGTGGACCCTCACGATTTCCTGGGGCGCTATCAATATAACATGGCGAACCAGGGTCTCAACGAGGTCCACATGTGCAAGCTATTTCCCGAGCTGCTCATCGGGAACGCGAGAAGGTGGTTCGATAGCCTCCCCCAGGGCAGCATCAGATCTTACCGAGATCTAATGGATGCCTTCCACAGGAGGTTCTTTCAGAAAGCGGAAGCCCGAATCACTTCGGCTCAGCTGCTTTCCATTCGTCAAGGTCGCGACGAAAAAATCAGCGACTTTATGACAAGATTCCACAAGGAATGCCTGCAAGTGGACGATCTCAACGATCTGCTTGTCATCTCGGCATTCCAAAATGGAATCCTGCCCGGAGCTCTCTACAGGAAGCTCGTTGAGTGCGGTCCGCAGACAGCTCAGGAAATGTGGGACCTTGCGGACCAGTACTCCCGAGCCGATGAGGCAGACCGTCGCAAACGGTCGTTAGACAGCTCATCGTCCCGAGGAGACAGGAGGAAGCCCGATCATAGCGATCAGGGACATCCTCGCCGAACTCCTTTTGGCGATCAGGGACATCCTCGCCGAACTCCTTTTGAAAGGATTCAAAGGACTCCGGTGCAAGACAGATTGGGACCCCGTCTCAATCCCGAGAAGCCGCCCGCTCAGTTCGTACCGCTGAACAAGCCGAGAGCGGAAATTTTCGAACTACACTCCGACCTGTTCGAAAAGCCAAAGCGGATGACGAAATCTGCCGCGCGCCGACCCCAGGATAACTACTGCTCCTACCATCAAGACCACGGTCACGATACCGAGGAGTGCAGAAACTTGGCTGCAGGTATCGACGTTCTTGTGAGGGCAGGGACATTGAAAAAATACCAAAGCAAGCAGTCAAAGAAGAATAAGAAGCAGAGAGGTGCGAACTGCGCTCCTCAGGATCCGAAAAGGCAGCCGGATCCCGAAGACGATGACGAGCCGCAATATGATGGAGTAATCCTGACTATTGACGCTCTCCCTGCCGGGAAGACCAAGTCGTCCCTGAAGTCAGAGCGCAGGGGCTCCAATCGAGAGGAGCCAACGCATAAAAGGCTGAAGCAGGACGAAGTGATTACGTTCTCGGATGCTGATCCCGTCCCGGCCATCTCTCCTCACCAAGACGCCATTGTCATCCAAGCCGGAGTGGCAAACAAACTGATCCACAGGGTGTTTGTGGATACAGGAGCGTCAGTCAGCATTCTTTTTAAAGAGTGCTTCGACAAACTAGAAGTGGACCCAGCTCGGCTCAGCCCGGCTCCGCTTCCCCTGAAGAGCTTCGCCCAGGAGGACACCCGCCCTGAAGGTATTATCAGCCTTCCGATCACGGTGGGGAAAGCGCCTACTAGCTCCAGTACGATGATTGAGTTTTTCGTGGTAAAAGCTCGGTCCCCGTACAACGTCATCCTGGGAAGAGACTGGCTCAACACAGTTCGGGCCGTTTGCTCCACCTATCACCTCACCATCAAGATCCCTACTAAAGGAGGGATAGCGGTCATCCGAGGTGACCAAAAAAGAGCAAAGGAATGCCTGCAAATTGCGCTTAGAAGTGGTGAGCAGTCAGATAGGCACCACCAAGCATAGCAATCACAGCAGCCGGAGTCAGAGGCGATGACCGAAGTCATACCGGAGCCGAACTCGATGACAGTTCAGCTGTACGAAGACGATCCATCCAGAACGGTTAAGATCGGCTTCGCGGGAACGCCTCTACTTCGGGAAAAAACCATCCAGCTCCTCAAGGAGTACAAAGACGTCTTTGCATGGTCTCCGTTGGACATGACCGGAGTGCCCCCCGAGGTAATCACTCATCGTTTAAATATTGATCCTTCGGTCCGGCCGATAAAACAGAAGCAAAGACTCTTTGCGGCAGAACGAAGTCAAGTCATCCATGACGAAGTCCGTCAATTATTGAAGGCGGATGTGTTATTCGAAGTGAAGTATCCTTCGTGGGTGGCCAATCCTGTCATGATCAAGAAAAAGGAAGGAGGATGGCGGATGTGCATAGATTTCACCGATCTAAATAAGCACTGTCCCAAAGATTGCTATCCCCTTCCGAACATAGATAAAAAAGTAGAAGCTCTGATAGGCTTTGAAATTTTTTGTTTTCTTGATCTATACAAAGGATACCATCAGGTTTTAATGGATGAGATTGACGCTTCAAAAACGGCCTTCATTACTGATTTCGGCATTTTCGCTTATAAAAAGATGCCATTCGGTTTAAAGAATGCCGGAGCCACTTATCAAAGGATGGTAGACAAGCTTTTTCGGCACCTGATTGGAAAGGAAGTCGAAGTATATGTTGACGATATAGTCGTCAAGAGCAAAAGCACCTCGGAGTACGAGCACAACCTCAAGTCCACTCTCAACGTGCTCAAGAAAGCCAACCTCAAACTTAATCCCCAAAAGTGTACCTTTTTGGTAGATTCGGGAAAGTTTCTGGGTTGTTGGGTTTCAAAAGACGGACTCAAGGCAAACCCCTCAAAAGTTCAAGTCGTTCAGAACATGGCAATGCCGAAGTCCATACATGACGTGCAAAGGCTAACCGGATGTCTAGCCGCACTGAGTCGATTCCTTTCCCAAGCAGCCGAAAAGCAACTGCCGTTCTTCAAGGTGTTGAAAAAGGCACCAAAGTTCGAGTGGGGAGCCGAGCAGAAAAAGGCCTTTGACGAGCTCAAAAGTTATCTAGCCGAGCTTCCTATTCTCTCTGCTCCAGCCGAAGCCGAAGTACTATTCTTATACTTAGCGGCATCGGATCAAACCATCAGCGCGGTGCTTGTACGAGAAGAAGGCCTAAAGCAGTTTCCCATCTACTTTACAAGCCGAGCATTAAGAGGTCCAGAAACAAGGTATCAACCTCTGGAAAAAATTGCTCTGGCGTTAGTAAATGCAGCAAGGAGACTGCGGCCATACTTCTATGCTCACAAGGTATGCGTCTTAACCGATCTACCTCTTCGGCAAGTTTTGACCAAGCCAGAAGCATCGGGCAGAATCGCCAAGTGGGCTATAGAGTTGGGAGAGCACACAATTGAATATCTACCTCGGAAAGCCATCAAGGGACAAGCCTTGGCAGATTTTCTTGCAGAAGCGAAGTTCGATCAAGCAATTCCTATTATTGCCGAACAGAAGAATTCTGCCAATGCCGAACAAGCACAACCCTTGGAATCCGAAGTAGAGCCGCCGGACTGCTGGAGCGGATTCGTAGATGGAGCTTCAAACAAGATGGGAAGTGGAGCTGGTATTTTACTTGTCGCTCCCGACGGACACGAGGTAACCTACTCACTTCGTTTCCTATTCCCCACTACTAATAATGAAGCCGAGTACGAAGCCCTCCTGGCCGGACTCCAGTTAGCGCAAAGTCTACTCGTCAAATCTCTCAAAGTCCATTGTGATTCACAAGTCATAGTAAATCACATGTTGGGTACAAGTGAAGCCCGTGACGAGAGAATGAAGAAGTATTTGGACAAAGCGCAAAGCATCAGCCGAAGTTTCTCCTATTTTCGGATAATCCGCATTCCCAGAGCGGAAAATAGCCGAGCAGATACCTTAAGTAAGTTGGCCTCAGATCCGAGCTCAAAGGCGGAAGAATTAATGCATCGAAGCATTGATGAAGCCGAGGTACATTCTGTATCCAGCTCGCCGAACTGGATGACGCCGATCTTGCAGTATCTGGATCATGGACAATTGCCCGAGGATAAGAGAGAAGCTCGGAAGATCACGTGCCGAGCTCTTCGGTACGAACTTCATGAAGGAGTCCTCTTTAGAAAGTCTTACCTCCAGCCGTTATTGCGGTGCGTAGGACCAGAAGAGACGGACTACATCCTCAGAGAAGTTCATGAAGGATCGTGCGGTAGCCACATCGGAGCCAGAGCTTTAGCTAAAAAAGTTCTGAGATGGGGATATTATTGGCCAACCATGGTACAAGAGGCAGTGCAGCTCGTCAAGAAGTGTACGAAGTGCCAAATTCATGCAAATGTCCCAAGGATGCCGCAGACCGATCTATACACTATGCAAAGCCCTTGGCCTTTCATGCAATGGGGCATAGACATAGTGGGACCACTTCCTCAAGCTCCTCGGCAAATGAAATTCCTTATCGTTGCCGTGGACTACTTCACGAAGTGGGTGGAGGCTGAACCATTAGCTACGATAACGAGCTCAAAGGCATTGGACTTCGTCTGGAAGAACATAGTGTGCCGATTTGGCATACCCCACATCCTCATCTCGGATAATGGGACTCAGTTCACCGACAAGACGTTCAAGAATTGGTGCCAAGAGCTGAACATACAACAGCGGTTCACTTCGGTCTCCCATCCCCAAGCAAACGGACAAACGGAAGTAACGAACCGGATTCTGGTGAAAGGGTTGAAAGCTCGGTTAGAACAAGCCAAAGGACAATGGGTAGAAAATCTCCCTCAAGTCCTATGGTCCTACCGAACTACACCCAAAACCTCCAACGGTGAAACTCCGTATAGTCTGGTGTACGGCACTGAAGCCGTAATTCCGGTGGAGATCGGCGTACCCAGTCCCCGAACTCTAAATTTCTCCTCAGAAATGAATGACGACGGACTGAGAGCAGAACTAGATCTCGCCGAAGAAAGAAGAGAATTGGCGTGCATAAAAGCAGCCAAGTATAAGGAGCAAGTAGCCCGGTATTATAACCAAAGGGTGAAAAAGCTTCAATTTCAAGTGGGAGATCTCGTCTTGAGAAACAACGAAGTAAGCCGAGCAGAAAAGCTGGGCAAACTCGAACCCACATGGGAGGGTCCATATCGGGTGTCAGAAGTCCTCGGCAAAGGGTCTTATAAATTGACTCACATGTCAGGAGAACAAGTACCCCGAACATGGCACGTCTCCAACCTCAAGAAGTTCCACTTGTAAGAGACAAGTCCGGTCAGTCCGTCTCGTGTCTAGTTCGGTCATAGGGGTATGTGTTTTTATTTGTTTGTTTTTTGCTTGCACCTTTTACTTGTCGTTTTATAAAAAGTTTAAAGTTTTTTCTTTCGTCTTTTTCATTTTTTCTCTATGTGTTTTGTCCCTATGTGCTTGTCGTCTCTTACAAATGGTACCAAGGTATATCGTTCTTTAAAGACTGATCCCCTTTTTAGATCGATTATTAAAGACTATTGTGAGTCCAAGCTTCTAAGGAGGATATAAGACCACAATTCAGCTTAACAAGCAGTCCGTCTGAAACGAACTGCAATAAGCCAACGATTGTGAGTCCAAACTTCCAAGGAGGATATAAGACCACAATTCAGCTTAAACAAGCAGTTCGTCTGAAACGAGCTGCAACAAGCCCACGATTGTGTGTCAAAGCTTCTAAAGAGGATACAAGACCACAATTCTGCTTAAGAACCAAGCACTTCGTCTGAAACGAACTGCAACAAAAGTCCGATTCTCGCGATAAAACTTGCCTGAATTAGGACAAGGGAAAGTCCAATCCACGCGATAAAACTCGCCGAATTAGGACGACCAAGTTCGGTCAAAGCAGTTTACCTCATAAGACCGAGGACGACCATGTCTAGTCAAAGAGGTTTACTGCATAAGACCACTTCGGTTAACTGGGAAAGTCCGATCCACGCGATAAAACTCGCCGAATTAGGACAAGGGAAAGTTCGATCCCGGCGACAAAAATCGCAAAATTAGAACACAAACCAAGTCCGGTCAAAGATGTTTATTTCATCAGACCAAAGACGAGTCCGGTCGAAGATGTTTATTTCATCAGACCAAAGACGAGTTCGGTCAAAGGTGTTTATTTCATCAGACCAAAGACGAGTCCGGTCAAAGATGTTTATTTCATCAGACCAAGGACCAAGTCCGGTCAAAGAAGTTTACTTCATAAGACCGAGGACAAGTACGATGAAATTTTTTCGCTAAGCTGTAAATACAGTGTTAGAAGCGAAAACAAAATTTCATTTATCAAATCTTGTTCGGCATACAACTCCGCTACCCTACAAAATGGCGTTACGCTATTACAAAGGACTATTCTACCGTCCAGGGTTGCTGAAGTTAAGCCACCTATCTGCAAAATCCTCTGGAAGCCGAGTTCGGTTGTTCCGAGCAGATGAAGAATAAGCAGGTCGACGAGATGCTATCCTCGACCCAACGCCTCTTCCCCGAGCCCGAGAAGTCCTAACACCTCGGCGATGAAGAGTCTCTGCAATAAGCATCTGCTGATCTTGCTCGCTCATAGTCACAACTCCTCGGCGAATTTCAGTCCGTCCCCGTCTTGACGATTCCGGTTGCTCCTGAGCCCGTTCTCGTCTTGACGTTTCCGGCTGTTCCGGAGTTCGTTGTTGGCTGGGAGTAGGATTTTGAACAAGGGAACCAGAGGTTTGATCTGGAGTGCGAGCATCTGTTGGCACGATATGCCGAAGGAATCTTTCTATGGAGGGGCGCCGAGAAAGGACAATGTCGTACCGAGAAGCCCAGCGCCGTAATGATTTCACAACTTGTTGGCAAGCCGAGCTCTCCAGCGCATTGTTCCTCCGGAGTACAAGATATTCCTCCCACAGTTCGTCAACTCGACTCTGAACATCTGAGATGGTCAATCCCCCGCGCACACGGATGTAATCCTCGTACGCAGTCCTCTCAGCAATGGTCGTATTCAGCTCGGCCTCCAGATCCTTCTTATCGGACTCTAAGTCCTTATTATCGGCCTCCAGCTTCACTAAACGAGCCAGAAGCTCGTCATTCTTCGTCTGATCGGCTATAGCTCTTCTCTCAGCTTCGTCTAAAGCCGAAGAGTACAGCCGTTTCCAGTGAAGTATCTCCATCTCCTTGAGTACAAAGCAGCTATATTAGTTCGGCAGCTGTACCGAGCAGATAGTAAAATACAACAGGAGTAAAGGCGAGTACGAAAAGCTATACGAAGACAAATGTAGAGAATTTTTCATTCACAAGGAAAATTTTTTACACTAGGGCTTCAAGGCCATTTTACAAGGAAGAAACTAGACTAAGAGAAGGGAGACGAAATCATACTCCGCCTGCTTCGTCTCCGGCTCCTCGGTCTGGTACAGCTTCCTTCTCCTGGGCTACCTCAGCCTCGGCCTCGCCTCCTGCCGGCCTCGCCTCCGCCTCCTGATCGGCCTCCTTCTCCGGATGCCCGGCCTGATCGACTTCGGCCTCCCGCTCCAGCGGCTCGGCCTCACCCTCTCCGTTGTAAGTCGAAGCGGGTGAAACGGGTCCCACGGAGGCAAAGATAGCCTCCAGGTTCTCGTCCCGATCAGCTCGACAACTCCGGACTCGGTCTGCAGAAAGCAGGACCGAGGATGAAGCGAGCTCCTCAAGGAGCGGCAGATTCTGAAGCCGAGCAGCTATCTCTCGGCTGTACAGAGGCAGCACGACGTCGGGCCCCTGCTCGCCCTTATCGGCAATTAGCCTTACCAGACTACCGACAAAGGCCGAGAACTGGCTGCTCAAAAAGAGTCTCTCCGTGTAGGCACGGAGACTCTCTCCTTGGGCAACCACGGCGGCAGCATCCCTCCGTTTCGTCTGCTCTCGCTGGATGACGAGCTGGTTTTTGGCAAACTGAGCTTCATCCTGGGCCGAAATCCTAGCAGCCCTGGCTTTCTCAAAGTTTGCCTCAGCCTGCTCGGCCCGGTGACAAGCAGCCGCCAATTTCCTCTGCATCTCGGCATAGTCGTTGGACGCTTTGGAGAGTTCGACGGCGACGAGCTTGGAGAGCATATCATTCCTCTGAAAATGGATAAGGAAAAAAGTTAACAGAGGGCACCAAAAATACAAGACAAGCCAAGCCAAGGAATCAAGAAGACAATTCACCTCGGCGAAGTCCGTGGGCCATAAAAATGGCTCACAGATATGCTCCGAAGGAGGCGCCAAGACCACGTCTTTCTCTGGCGCCCTTGGGGGCTTCTGGGTCTTCCCCTTCTTGCTTGCCGAAGTCGACTCCGGCTTCTTTGGACCCGAAGAGGTCTTTTGCCTCTTCGGATTCTTCTCGGCATCAGGCGCCGAGCTGGTAGCCTTCTCTCTCTCCGGCTCCACAAGCTCGGAGGACTTTCTGATAGCCTTATTCAACATGAACACTGCCAAAAAGCAAGAAAGCAAAGTCAGATTTTCTTCGTTAAAGCAGTAGAGCATAAAGATAAAGAGAAATCCTCACCCTCGGCCTCTTCGTCCGAAGACGAGATGTCGAACACGACGTCGCCCTTGACGAGCTCAGACTCCGTGTATTGTTTCCTAACTATGGGAATCTTGTTGAGCTCGCCATCGAGCTCGTCCAACGGTTCAGGCCGAGGGTGACGGATAACGGACTCCGGCCCTCTCCAGGGAAAACTAGGAGCCGCGGTCCTATCATAGTAGAAGAAGCGATTTTGCCACTTCGGCCACTTCGTTTTACAAAAGGCCCTAAAGGGCTGTAAAGGGATCAAGTAAAACCAAGACCCCTTCCTCTTAAATTGAAAGAATTTAAGGATCGCCTTCAAAGACAAATCCCTTCCTAACCTACGGAGTTCGGCAGCGAAGGCCGACAAGTGCCTCCAAGAGTTCGGAGTCACCTGGCCTAAAGGAAGCTGAAAAAAATCTAGTAAATCTATAAAGGCAGAAGGGAGGGGGAAACGAAGCCCGCATTCTAAGCAGGCCTCATACACGGTGACGTAACCCTCCGGCGGGGAGTCAGCCCTGTGATCACCGTCAGGTACCACCGCCTTCCCCCCAGGAAAAGAGTATTTTTCGTAAAGGGATATCACAGTATCCTTACTCAAGATACTGTGAAAATACTCTACGGTCTTCTCCCCGGATTCTTTCCGGCTAGAAGACCCCTTACCCCCTTTCCTAACGCTACCCGACTCCGAAGAAGAAGAAGAAGACATTTTTCTTACTTTTTGAAGGTGAAGGTAGTCTGAAGAAATTTTTGAAAGCGGAAGGAAATTTTTCACGCAGAAGATAGAGAGTGCAGAAGAAGCCAATAGCAAAGGTGTTCAAATGATGAAGAAAGACGGTATTTATCAGATTTGGAAAAGATTTCAAATCATCGCACCGTTTCATATCCCACCTTTTCAGGATTCAACGGCCGGATTTTACTGTCGCATTTAATGCCGCATTTAATGCAGTCACGCGCAGGGCACGTCCCCTGACTTCAGCCTCCCCCGTACCCTTTTCCAGAATGCCGAAGTGACTCGCTTCGCCGAAGTGAATCACTTCGCTTTTCGGGGGGGGTAGTGATGGGGTACGTACTAAACAAGCCCAATAGCAGTGACAGCTCGGCCAGCCCAAAGCCCAAGAGTTCAGTTCGGCATTACCAAAGAGTTCGGCCTCAGCCTACAGCTCGGTAAAAGCCAACCAATCAAGCTCTGCTCTCAGGTCGGCATCAAGCTCTACTCTCAGATCGGCAACCAAAGCAGTTCGGTCTCGGTATTCGGCCGAACAAGGAGTTAGTGGACCCATACAGGATGTCCAACACACCCACTACCACGTGATGTCAGTTCAGGCCACGATCGTAGGCCATGACCTACGCTTCGCCCACGATCTTAGGCCATAACCTACACGACATCCACGACTTAGGGTGGTGATGCAAGCCATGATCTGAGTTCATTATATAAATAGAACTTAGATCTGATAGAAGAGGTTAGAATCTCTCGAGAGAAACAATCATATAGCAAGTCTGTGTTGTAAGCTGTATTTGGCAGATCAAGCAATACAAACCTGCCCCCATTTCTCCCCGTGGACGTAGATTTACCTCAGTAAATCGAACCACGTTAAATTCTCTGTGTCGTGATTTATTTTTACGAGCATTTATCATCATCAATAATTCGCGGAATCATCATTATATGTAGATAACTTCTTCTATTGATTTCATACATTGAACAAATTAGCATTACATCTACCATCTCAACTTCAAGAATATATATATATATATAGTTTTAATTATAAGAATTCCCTCATAAAATTTTAGTACCTAAGAAATCTTTTCTGTTTTAAGAGTTGGGTATTTACTAATTTTCACTAGTATAAGTGTATAACTAAATATATATATGTTAAGTATGTTAGGGGAGAATGGCGGTTGTTGATGCATTACATGCACGTCCTGTGCTAGGACAGAGTTATCAAAAGAATATATAAATAAGACATAATGAGTTATCGAAGAATATATAAATAAGACATAATCATTATCAAGTCAGAAGAGAAGATATAAGCGAACCTGGAGCATCTTGTTGACATTGCTAGCGCCAAAGACCTTATGCACGCTGGCGAACTTGTGTGGCTCCTCTGCCGGAAAATAAGGTGCGAAAACGCAATCTCCTGCGCATCTCCGGCGGAGGAGCTTGCACGCCGCGCACGGCGAAGCAGCACCTTGCTTTCTGATACTGCTGTCCTTCATCACAATCACAACTCTACTCAAAGAGTGTTGGTTGAGAAGTGATGAGGTAAGATAGGAGTAGTTGCAATTGTTAGTTAATACTTATAAGAAGTGGGAAAGTCACATAACACTATAATTAGACGCAGGGCAGGCGGATCTTTTTGGTCTTAGTGGATACCGGCACCACTGAAGAGTGTTGTGTTGTGTATTTATACTACTTGAATTCATTAAGATGGGTGGGTGGGTTCCACCATAATTAGGTATATCTCATAAATTAAAAACCAGCGACTCCAACTAATCATGGAATTCGTTTTCAAACTTAGGATCAACTATAGTCTTATTACGTAAATTGTCAGAAAAATCATAAATTTTGGTCAAATTCCGATTAATATCACAACTTTAAAAATGATTAATTTCATTATAACTTTGACATTTTACTCAATTGATCGATAATTTAATAATTCAGGGAAACTATACAAGATATAACGGAAAGTACCACCTGGGCAAAACGTTCGAAACGATGTCAAATTCAAACATATAGGCGCATGTGACAATGAAGAAAAATGTAGTATTAAATTGATCATTTAAGAAAGTTGCTAATTGACAGAATTTGATTAATTTGCCTTCCTTATTTATGTTGCAATGGCTAACTTCACGCTTTCATTGATTACTCTAACAACCTCTTTAATTGCTTACATTTAATTTGAAGGCTGTGCTAGTGCTACTGCTCTTCTCTATTAGGTGCCGTTTACTCTTTACTTTTAATTGTACTTTAATTTTATGTTGAAATCTCCATCATTAAAGGTAGGGATGTTAATTTGTCTGTTCGGATTTAGATCAACTTGTTCGGATTGTTGGGCTGTTTGGGTACGGGCTATTCAGGTTACGAATTTTTCATTCAACCCTAACCCAAATTCACCGAGTTTTAGGCTAACCCATCGGGCTATTTGAGCCAAAAAGCTTTAAAAACAATACTATCTCGTAGTCAAATTTTCCTTCGTAAAATAATTCTAAATTTTAGATATTTTTTCTTCTAAGTTTTAGAATCGTGTATGATCTTTAAATTTTCATGGTTTTCAATATTAGTTGGAGATGAAACTTTCATTTTGCTCTAACACAAAAGTAAATCAAAATTAAAGCAATTAATTTGAGTTAAAGTTTGCATTTGTGTCTTTATTTTGTCATTGGTTATAACATATTCTTTATAAATTTTAGAAATCATATATTACACAAATTACTGTTAAAACACTAAATATATTGGGAATTTTGATGGGCTAATTCTAAATTTTGTTTCGATTGGCTTTGGTAGTGATAAACCGACGGTGACAGATGTTGGAATGATGGAAGAATGAGTTAAGGTGGAACTTAAAAATTAATAGTGTGGAACCGAGTGAAAATGTGTGTAATGGAGATTGAAGAAGACTAGTGAATTGCAGTGCGTGAAATCCAAAAATTAAAAAAAAACCTTAAAACTTAGTATTTTTAATTAAAAACCGCAACCAATCGGGCTACCCCACAACCCATTTAACCAGCCAACCTTAATGGGCTAACCCGTTTAGCCCATTTTGTATATCGGTTGCGAACTTATAACTCTAACCCGCCAAATTTTTCGGAGTATTCAGGCCGATCCACATAATTCGAATTAGATTGACATCCCTAATTCAAGCTCTGCACTTAAAAACCAAATATTTGACTTTTTAGATCTATAGAATTAAATATGGTGATTTAAATGTCAACTATAAAGTATCATGTTCTCATTAAATATGCGGGTAAAATCCATACTTGTCCTTCCTTTTAATTATGTTTATGTAGCGGAACAAGAGAAAAGTGGGTTACAACATCAAATATGTCTAAACCAAAGCACACAAAGACAAAGTGTAGGCAAACTAAATGATGGGATCGCCTGCATGCCGTCTTCTACTTGTGTAGCATTCTTCGAATAATGGAGCTTCTTATAATAATTAAAGGTCGCAATTTATGATTTATAATTTCAATCTATACTTTAACATATTTTACGACATTGCGTTTCTAAATTAATCATTTTTATAATTATTAACAATGGAACATAAAATAAAAGTAGAATATAATATTTTTAATTGGAATAGGTTGAGAGTACATACCATGTTCATTAAGAGAGGAGTACATTTCTTAAATTTTTCTCTTAATTTAAACATAATTTGTATTTCTGTAATTATGTTTGATTGCTCTAACTATAAATATATTAAATTTAGGTTTTACACTCTAGGTTAATTATGTCATAATATAAAATTATTAAATTTAGGTTACAATCCAGGGAGTATATGTTTTATCTTTTCAACTCTAAGTAAATAAAGGTAAATGGCCTATTAAATAAATAAATACGGAGTATTATTTTTATATTTATTTTAACAATGAAATCAGTGATTGGCACAAACAACATAATTCATAATTAGGTATATACATGTAATCAAATGTAAACTTTATATATTTGTACAAATTTTTAATATAGGGATGTAATCAGATGCAAACTCTGTAAATTGTACAAACTTCAAACTATGATCTGGACTGTTTGATTTCAAAATTTAATGTCAATAGATGACAAATATCGTCAACGGAAAAAGTCAACACAATTTCAATCTGAGGACCAAACTTTAATATGTTCTCTCAATCACAATCTATGTGATAAATAGTTATAGCAACTAGGAGTTTTTTAAAATTCAACTATTTATCTTCTATTCCCTTAGAGCATCCGCAACACATCTCGTTGCTGTCTCTATCTCGTCTCAGAGAGACGAGACGTCAGCGAGACGACATTGCAGGGATACGTCTCGGTCTCGTTTCGGTGGGTGTCTCGTCACGGAGGGATGGCTGGCACGACAGCTCGCCTCGCGCCAGCGCCACGTGGCGCGCGCTGGCGCTAGGCGTGACGCCCACTCGCCGGCCCGCGAGTGGGCGTCGTCACGCTGATGCAATAAATCATTTTTTTTAAAATTTAATTTTAATTAAAAAAAAATAAATAAATAATTTTAACGGTAATATTACCGTTTTTTTACCGTTTTCAACGGTATTTTTTTTTCGTTTTTTACTCTATAAATACTCCTCTTTCATCCTCATTATACACACAAACATACATCTATTTTTCTCAAATCATCTCTCTTTCCTCTCCAATTTTCATCTCACCTTTCCAATTTTCATCTCAAAATGTCCGGCGACGGAAACGAGGGCGGCTCCGGCGGATATGACTTGAACACGTTTGGCGACTGGGCGGGCATGTACAATGTCTTGGGTGTTGCCGGTTCCGGTTCGTCGACGCTGGGCACCCAAGGCTCGTCGACACCGGCGGCGTACCAACCACCCTATTTTGATGTGGATGCATACTCTCGTCCCTTCGCCCCGAGGTATGGGCAATCGCAGGGATTATCTCAAATTAGGGAGGATTTTCTGGATGAACCCAATCCGGAAGGAGGACGAGGCGGTGGAAGCTCCAGGGGTCGCGCATTCGACGCCGTGGAGGAAGAGGAGGAGGCGGCCGAGGAGGAGGAGGATATAGGCCGTCATCCATACAGCCGCAAGGACATGATGACTCTGTTCAACGCTTGGGTCAGCGTCTCGTACGATCCCATCGTCGGGAATCAACAAACCCGCAAGTGTTTTTGGGAAAAGGTCACTGATGCCTACAACGAGAACAAGCCGTCTCGGTCTCGCCGCCGCACCATGAAGATGCTCCGCAGTCATTTTGACCGAGTCGATAGAGATGTCAAAAATTTTTGCGGCATCTACAAGAATGAAGCGGCTCAATACCAAAGCGGAGCCAGTGGAGCCGACATTATGAGAGTGGCTATGCGAGTCTTTTTTGACGATAACGGCAAAGAATTCAAACATGTCGATGTTTGGGAGGCAGTCAAAGATGTTGAAAGGTGGGCCGGCGGTGTCCAGTCCAGCACAGGCTTGAGCTCGAAATGCACGAAGCACACGGCGGGTGGCCAATACTCGTCTAGTGAGGGCGAGTCAGGCAAAGCCTCACAAGAGGTTGAGGGCACAGCCACCGATGCAGGGGGCTCCTCTCGTGGGCATCGTCGGCGGCAAGGGACCAAGGCGGCGAAGGTGGATAGAGGGAGGAGGGGCCGAGGCGAATCAAGCCAGGCAGGCTCGGTCTCGGGCTCAAACACCCTATTATCCATGTACTTGACCGTCACGATGGCTGACACTTCCCGCATGACGCATCCCCATTATCAAGCACATCTTGTCGGAATTGAGTATATGGCAAGACAAATTGGTATTCCGCCTCCAGGTAGCTTGAGTGCACCGCCACCGCCTTCGAGGGATGATTCGCCGGCGGAGTAGTTTTTATAATTTCTATAAAATTGTATTTTAAATTATGTAATTTTTATTTTTTTAGGATTTTAATTATGTATTTTTTTAAATTTTAAGTTTTAATTTTATTTTATTTAATGAAGTGTGTTTTTATTAATTGAATTTGTTGGAAATAAAAATAAAAAATGAAATTGAATGAATAGTTAAGGGATGAGATGGTTAAGAGATGGTTAAAAGATGGGGGGTTGCTGGTGCTGTCTCTTAGTTAAGAGATGAGATGAGAAGTACAGTTGCGCCCATGAATAGTGAAGAGATGAGACGGTTAAGAGACGGATAAGAGACAGCGTTGCGGATGACCTTAGTCCCTCCATCCATGAAAATAGCCTTTCATTTTTCCATTTTGAAGTATCCACAAAATATAGTCTCATCCAAAAATATAAAGTATTGATAAGTCGTATTCTAGGCCTTGGTTACTGGTCAGTATGATGTGCATAATTGATTATATCTGCAAAACAGTTGCTCAAAGTGTGCAGGTTGAGTGTTCTAGCCAGTAGGCAAAGCTTCAGATACTTCAGGTGAAAAGGGCGTCAGGATGTTGTTATCCTGACCAGTATGCATGCCAAAAAGGCTCGAGATGGAGAAGAAGGATAGCTGGGAAGATCAGCCGCAAGCAAGGGGGCAAAAGAGTCATTTCATGTTCGATGTCTACCCTAAAAATCAAGGGAGGCCTCCCTATAAAAGGAAGCCACTTGGAGAGAAAATCATGAATTAGTTAGTTAACTCCTACGCTTAGTTAGCAATTTCTCTTCGGTAGATCCCTCCTTCAGCATTATCCTTCGTAATTCTCGTTCCTCGCCACAGCCATGGTCACTTGAAGATCATCAGTTCGCCGGAGTTCCATTCTCTCGTTCCAGTCAGCACGATCGTAGTTAGTAGTTCCATCACCCGGAGTGGCAAAAACAATCTTTATTTACGGTAATTTCCAGTGTGGAATTGCATGTTTTAACTTCTGTAGTTAATCTCTCTGAGTTTGCAAGTCTAGATAGCTGTTAGATTTTAGATCTGAATTAGTTAAGTGTGAAAACCCAGTTTACGTGATTTCTGCCACCCTGCATGTTGACCAGTAAGCATAATTGCAGTTTCAGTGTTCGATCTTTTGATTCGAAGTTTTAATTGTAGATCTGAGTTGTGAAGTTTGTTAATCTTTGTTTCTCGTTCATGAAATCTAAGATTGTTGATCTGAGTTTGTTCATGTTGAAGAAGATAACATCCACATCAAAGTTTGGGACCACTTTTACTTTTTAGTTACTTTTGCTTTTGTCCTTTACTTTTTTCTACCTTTTCAGCTGGTACCCTACAGATCTGTCAGTCTAGTCACCTAACTACCTCTTTTCCTCTGATATTCTGTTTAACCTTTTATAGTAAAGTAGTACTTTCCATATACTTCCTGAAAACCATGTTCCCTACTTTCCACGTACACAGCCGCCTGTCCAACACCTTTCCCACCTCCTAGTCGGTAGAGTACCACCTTAAATTCCTGTATAGATAAGTCTCAACCCAAAGCGTGGTAGCTAACCAAACCTTTCCAGAATATCACCACAATTCCCAAAACGCATTCATCTCTGTGGGATTCGACCCCTACCTTCACTATACTACCCAGTAGAAGAGGGTTGAGGAATTATTGATACACGGTTCAGGTTTAGCAGGGACTTCCATACTGATCAATAGGATACACCCTTGCTTGAAACGACACCTGCACAAACCTGCTCTTTCAAATGACGCCGTTGCCAGGGATGGATGGCGTTATTTGTAGCTATTGTGAGTGATACTTTGGCGTATATATTGTGGATAACTTTTTCTCTTTCTTTTTATTTCAGTTTATGAGAAGCAGCTCGGCTCCTGACCAGTGGAGGCCGTAGATACTTCAGCGAGGATCTATACTCGTAACCACTCGATCTGGCTTGTCGACGGCTTTGTCTGACTTAGGTTCGAGTAGTGACGAGGAGCAATACACCATAGAAAGACCAATACCGGAAGAGATACCAAGGATAGAGGGAAACCCGAGAAGGATGGCCGCTCAAGGAGAAGAAGATCCTGAGATCGGGACGCTGAACGCACATACCGAGGGAGAACCACCTTAAGCCATAGTTGTGACCCCAGGGCAAACTGCCTGTGATGTGAAGCCTCATGTGATCGCAATTCTGCCTACATACTGCGGGAAGAGTTACGAAGGGCCTTACGAGTTCCTTCATGAGTTTTGTAAGATTTGTAGGGCGCAGAGGAGGCCAACAGGGGCGACCGAGGATGATTACAGATTGAAGGCTTTGCCGTTCGTTTTGAAAGAGGAGGCAAACACCTGGTTTATGCGCCTGCCCCCCGACTCCATTGAGAGTTGGGCCGATTTCAAGTTAGTATTCCTAGGCGAGTTTTTCCTGTCATCCAAGACAAGCGCGCTGAAGAGGGAAATAACTAGTGTAAAGCAAGGGTACGATGAACCTTTGAGCGATTATTGGGCGAGGTATATGGGCCTTTTAGATGCATGTCCCAATCATCGTATGGCGGACATTGAGATACATCATACCTTCTATGAGGGGATGAACATAACAACCAAGGACCTGGCCAATTCGTCGTCGGGAGGAAGCTTCACGCAGCTACGGGTCAGCGAAGCAAATAGGGTCCTAAGGAAGCTACTGAGTGCGAAGAAGGAGTATGACAATTCAAGGGATAGATACAACCGAGAAAGGGTTGCAAGTGCTTCGTCTACTGACCAGGAGCAGAAGCTTGAACAGAAGATGGATTTGAAGATGGATGAGCTGAACAAGTCACTCCTGAGCGCAATCGAGAAGAATACACCGCCGACTTCCCCAGTTGGGAACTATGCAGAACAGGGAAACCAAGGACCGAGCTATGATCAGCCAAATGACTTGGTCAGTATGGAGCAGGCTAATGCTGCCGGGTATTTTAACTCAAATGGGAATTGGATCCAGGGGAGACAACGGGACGCACCATGGAGGGATCACCCAAATTTTCGATGGGGAGATGGGAACCAAAATGAAAACCAAGGTCAAGGTCAGAACCAATATAACCCCCACCCGAACCAAAACCCCAACCGTGGACCAGCAAACCCGGACCACCAGTTCAACTGGTCAGGAAGGAACCAACAATCCCAAAACCAACACCCACAAAACCAGAACCAAAACCCTGTTTATGTACCACCACACCAGAGAAACTTCCAAAATTACCAAAATCAGCCGAATCAAGCACCCCAACACCATCAGAACCAAAATCAGTTCCAAAACTAGAACCAGAACCAATATCACCATGACCAGGACAACCCTCCTGGCCAGTATAACCAATACCCACCTAACCAGAACCAACAAAACTTCCAAAACTTCCAGCCCAATCAAAGTTCCTAGTATAACCAGCACCAAGGCCCAATTCAGTCACAATATCCCAACAGGACAAGACGATCCATGGAGGACATGATGGGAGAATTGCTCGCGTCGCAGCAAGGTATCAAGGGCGAGTTGCAATCCCACAACGAAGTAGTGCAGGGGATGCAAAATGCCCAGAAGGAACATAAAGCGAACATGGATATGATGAATAGGCAGTTGGCCCAACTGGCCAGTTCGATGGGTGAAATAAGAGGAAATGCAGGGAAACTCCCGTCTACAGTCCAAATACCCGAAGAGGCGAATGTGAGTAAGGTTATATTGAGGTCAGGAACTACTTATGATGGACCTCGACCGAAACAACCAAGTGGAGAGCCGAGTGGAACGAAGATAGGGGGTGACACCATCTCAGTGGAAGAGCTTAAGAGATCCATGCCTCGGATGCAGGACCTATTTTTCTTGGGGGAGACGCCATGTGGAGGATGTGAACCCGAGAACGTACTGGTCAGGAAGGAACCCCATCAAGAGGTAGAATCCATAACGGAGGCTCAGACCCAGAATTTTCCCAAGGAAGATTCCAAGAAGGTTGCTGAGGGACCGGTAGAGGAGAAAAATGGGGAGAAACCATTCCCTTTCCGCTTTGTTATAAAAAGAAAGAAGGAGAACCCGGTGGACTACTTGTCGATTTTTGGGAAATTGGATGTCACCATACCATTCCTCCAAGCCGTGAAGCTACCCCCACTTGAGAAATTCATTAAGGAATTCATAGCCGGGAAAGCCCAGGAGGATGGGAAGATCATGGTAGAAGGGATCGCGTCTGCAATTGTGCAGGAGAAGCTACCGCCCAAGAGGGCCGATCCAGGTATGTTCACTTTGTCTATACCTATAGGAGATGTGAAAGTCGAGCATGCAATGTGTGATCTTGGAGCTTCTATTAATGTCATGCCTTTGTCAATCTATAACCGATTGAAGGGAGTTAGATTGTCGAGTACTAGGGTGTTGATCCAACTGGCTGATAGGTCATGCATAAGTCTTGAGGGTGTTTTAGAGAATGTGTTGGTTAGAGTGCATGATTTTACCTACCCTGCTGACTTTTATGTGATCAAATGAGTGAGTCCGAGGCTAGGGAATCTAGTGGCATATTGTTAGGAAGGCCATTTTTGAGGACGGCCAAGACAATAGTAGACATGGCTGAGGAACAATTTGCATTGATTTTCATGGGGAGAAGTTTACTTTTGATATCAATGAGGCCATGAAAAAGCCTATTGATTCTAAAAATGTATGCTATGTTGATGTGATTGACCCCATAGTCCAAGATTTTCTTGAGACCGAACTATTGCAGGAGAAACTACAAGCTTTAGATGTGTATGAGCAAGCTGACGTAGAAGCCGCTGCATGGTGTGATCTGATCAGTAGCCAAGGGTTGACCGATGAAGAGATAGAGGGAGCAATTAAGGACTTCTGCCAGAAATCGGAATTTATTGGGGCCGCAGGGGCCAAGCTACCAGTCAGTATAGAGGAATCTTCAGAAGGAGAACTAGAGAAAGAAGGAGAGGCTGAGAAAAACCCTCTACCCGAAGACACACTTCCACCCTAAGTTGAGCTGAAGAAATTGCCATTTGAAGTATGCTTTCCTCGGAGAGGAGAACTCATATCCGGTGATCATCAGCAGCAGCTTTACAAAGGAACAGGAGGCAAGGCTACTGACTGTGTTGAGTAAGAACAAGAAGGCAATTGGATGGAGCCTTACAGATTTAGTGGGAATAAGCCCCGACGTCTGCATGCACCACATTAGGCTGGAAGAGGGAGCAAAGGCACATCGAGATGCCCAAAGAAAGGTGAACCCCAACATGCGAGAAGAAATATTGAAGGAGATCTTAAAATTGTTGTCGCTAGGGATTATCTATTCAGTGCCAGACAGCGAGTGGGTCAGCCCGATCCACATGGTCCCAAAGAAGTCGGGAATCCAAGTCGTTCAAAATGAGAGGAATGAGCTGATCCCAACGAGGCTAGTCACGGGTTGGCGAATGTGCATCGATTACCGTAAGCTGAACAATGCGACCAGGAAGGACCATTTCCCGCTGCCTTTCATCGACCAAATGTTGGAGAGATTGGCTTGGAAGAAGTATTTTTGCTTTCTAGATGGGTACAGCGGATACTTCCAAATTTACGTGGATCTTGAAGACCAGGATAAGACCACTTTCACTTGCCCATTCGGAACCTATGCATACAGGCGCATGCCTTTTGGCCTATGTAACGCTCCAGGTACGTTTCAACGATGTATGATGAGCATATTCTCCGATTTGATTGAGGACTGCATAGAGATATTCATGGATGACTTCACGGTCTACGGAGACTCTTTCGACTCTTGCCTTCATCATTTGGACATAGTTCTAGAAAGGTGTCAAACAAAAAGTCTGGTTTTGAATTTTGAGAAGTGTCATTTTATGGTCACTGAGGGGATTGTTCTAGGACACGTGGTTTCAGAGAGAGGAATCCAGGTGGATCGAGCCAAGGTGGATGTTATATCCAAATTACCGTTCCCTACTGATCAGAAGGGGATAAGGGGTTTCTAGGGCACGCCGAGTTTTATCGAAGATTTATCAAGGATTTCTCCAAGATCGCCCAAACCCTTACCCGACTTCTTCAGAATGAAGTGGTGTTCGTCTTTGATGAGCAATGCAAGGCCGCTTTCAACCTTCTCAAGGAAAAGCTGATATCCGCACCTATCATACGGGCTCCTGACTGGGACTACCCTTTCGAAGTGATGTGCGACACCAGCGACTATGCAGTGGGAGCCGTACTGGGTCAGAAGATAGATGGGAAGAGGTACGTAATTTTTTATGCATCTAAGACACTGAATCAAGCCCAGTGGAATTACGATACCACTGAAAAAGAGATGCTGACAGTGGTGTATTCTTTCGAAAAGTTCCGGCCATATTTGTTGGGATCCAAGGTCATCGTTTATACTGACCATGCAGCGATTAAGTATCTGATTGTCAAGAAGGAATCCAAACCCCGCTTGATCCGATGGGTCCTCTTGTTACAAGAATTTGATTGGGCAGTGGAAGATAAGAGAGGAGTCGACAACAAGGTGGCGGACCATTTAAGTAGAGTAGTGCAAGATGGAAACAGTGAAGAGGTGCACGACAAGTTTCCAGAAGAGCATTTATGTGAGGTAATTTTTGAGGTCAGGAAGATTTATTGGGAAGAAGTGATGAAGCTTACTGGCCAGTACGATTAGGGATGTCAATCGGGCTGGCCCACCGGGTTTCGGGCCAACCCTACTCGGGTTGCGGGTCAATCGGGTGCGGGCTAATCGGGTTGAGATTTTTTCGGGTTATAAAAGTTCAACCCTAACCCTAAACGCTCGGGTTTCGGGCTGGCCCAGCGGGTTAATCGGGTTGCTACCGATAAAATTAACATGCGATCAATCCAATAAATAATGACAAAAAATTGTTATATTTATAAAATATAAATATTTAATTATGATAAATTTGAGATATATACTTAAACTCAAACACAAACATGATCAAATACTAATATTTGAGATTTGTGTAAAATAAAACATAAATTTAAATATTTTAAAGCATGTTTTAAAACATGTTTTACAAATTTAAATATTTAGTAATGAATTAGAAGTTTCTAATTTATTTATTTATTATTATATTAATAAAAATTTAATATATAATTTATATGTTTAATATAAAATTGAATGTTATTTTTTTAGTTATCTATATTATAAAAATAATCAATGAAATTGTCCAATTAGGAGTCAAACATATAGAACAATAGAAATTTTATCGGGTTTTCGGGCCAGCCCATCGAGTTTTCGGGTCTGACCCTAACGGGTTGCGGGTTAATCGGGTGCGGGCTAATCGGGTTGTAATTTTATCGGGCTAGAAATTTTAAACCCTAACCCTATAAATTTGGCGGGTTATTCGGGTCAGCCCACGGGTTGCGGGCTGCATTGACATCCTTAAGTACGATACAATAAAAGGAAAAGAATAGGTAGGGCAAGAACCATGGTATGCAGACCTAGCCAACTACCTAGTAACTGGAGAGCTTCCAGAAGTACCGAGTATTACCAAGGCCCAAAGAATGAAGATCAAGAGTGAAGAAAAATACTACTTTTGGGACGACCCATATCTGTGGAGAGTGGGATCCGATCAAGTGATAAGGATGTGCGTTCCTGACTGGGAGCAAAGGGACTTTCTGATCCATTGCCACTCGTTAGCATGTGGAGGACATTTCGGATCCAAGAAGATGGCAAGGAAGATTTTGGATAGCGGCTTTTATTGGCCAACCCTCAACAAGGATGCATACGAGTTCTGCAGAAGTTGTGAACGCTGTCAACTGACCAGTGGGATATCTGCAAAAGATGAGATGCCCCAAGTTCCGGTAATTGTCTGTGAGTTATTCGACATATGGGGGATGGACTTCATGGGTCCTTTTCCTTCGTCCTATGGCAATTTTTATATCCTAGTTGCAGTGGATTACGTCTCCAAGTGGGTAGAAGCCAAGGCCACAAGCACGTGTGAAGCAAGGGAGGTGGCCAAGTTCCTCAAAAGTAACATTTTCAGTCGATTCGGAGTACCAAGGGCCATAATATTCGATCAAGGCACCCACTTCTGTAACCGCACCATCGAAGCCTTGATGAAGAAGTACGGTGTGCATCACAGACTATCAAGCCCCTACCACCCGCAAGCGAACGGGCAGGCAGAGATCTCTAACCGAGAGATAAAGAAGATTCTGGAGAAGACCGTAAATCCTTCCAGGAAGGACTGGAGTATGAGGTTAGAGGATGCTCTATGAGCATATCGTACAGCCTACAAAACCCCCATAGGAATGTCCCCGTACCGAATCATTTTTGGGAAAATGTGCCACTTACCAGTGGGAATTGAGCACCGAGCATACTGGGCAGTACAACAAGTGAATATGGATACTACAACCTGTGAAGAGGAAAGGAAGCTGCAGCTGCAGGAGTTAGAGGAACTCAGATTGGAGTCGTTTGATTCAGCCATGTGGTACAAAGAGCGAACCAAATTGTGGCACGACAGGAATCTGAGGACCAAAGATCTTCATGTTGGACAGAAAGTACTACTCTTCCAGTCGAGGTTGAAGCTCATGCCTGGAAAACTCAAGTCGAAATGGACAGGGCCTTATGTCATCACCGCACTCCGTTCTAATGGAGCAGTGGAGATTTCAGGGAGTCTTCCTAACTCTGAACCCTTTATTGTGAATGGGCATAGGCTGAAGGTATTTAGGGCCAATAGTGATGTGGCTGTAGTGGATGAAATCCCACTGCAACCACATACTCAGGTTTCATACTGACCGGTAGGATGGGGATTGGAATTCCACTGGGCTAGCTCCTTTTAGCGTAATGTGCATATGCTGGCAAAGTAGAATTCCAATTTTCCTAAGGAAGATTTAAATATGGTACATATTTGATAGTTAATTAATTTGAACCTTTGCATGCTAGTTAGTTTTAAGAAAAACCAAAAATATTTTTCGGACCTCAAATATTAATTGGGAGTACGTATTGACCATCAGAATACCATTTTGGTGAAACTCCTATTTTATTTAAGTGTCCTTTTTACTTTATTTCTAATCTAGGGAAATATAGGGGGAAATCATTAAGGGACGAATTTGAATTTGTGGACTTTCTGCAGCTTTTGCAGGGTGGCAGCGGCTGGAAGGGGCGCGTGAGCAGAGAGAGTGGACACGCCGACCAATCAGGAGTCGGTATTCTCAACCGCCTCTCCCTCGAAATGACGCGATTTGGAACCGCCTATAACCGGTTGCAAACCCACAATTGCCCTATTCCAACCCATAACCAGCCGTCTCCCCAATTTTTCACTTCACAATTTCACTCTGCAAATTTTTCTCTCTGCAAAATTTCCACCGTCACTCCACAAACACCAACCCCCACTTTATACCCAAAATTTCACAGATCTAAGCCATGGGAAGGAAGGCATTCGCAACAAAAATCAAATCCACTTCAACCCGCAGGGAAGAAAAACCAGAATCACCACCACCGCGGGAAGAATGGCCGCCGAGCCCACAACCACAACCGCAACCATCGGAGCCGGCTCCTCAAGCGCCAACAATGGTCTCATTGGAAGCAATGGCGGCGTTTCTTTGACAGCAGGACCCCAATAGGGATTGGTCGGCGGCGCTGGCCGGTTTGGGTCAAACCGGGGGACAAGAGAGAGTAATCGGAGAAAATCCTTCGGAACCGATTGTGCCATCTACAGCAACACTCCCCACCCCCATTGCGACTTCCTCCGGAATTCCACCAGAAAGAGAAGCTCCATCGACTACCCCACCACCTAAGTCCTCGGAACCCTCAGAAACTCAACAACACAGTGATTCAATGGAGATTGACCCCATTTCAGCTCATTACGATTCCGACTCGGAAGAACGTGAAGCAAGGAAAGGTCAGGAACAGGGGAGCCTACATGGAGCAGTTGAGTCAGAGAAAACGCTGACGGCGGGAGTCGTTCCCCGAAAAGTGGCGAGGGAGGAGATAGATCTGAACGAATCAGCCAAGAAGCGGGGCCTAATGACCGATGAGGAATTTCAGGCTATTTTAGATGATGTCAATCGGATGGAAGATGACACTGTCGTGGTGGCTGAGGGGCTAGACCTCGCATCACGAGCAGTAGGAGAGAGTGAAGAAGCCGAAGAAGGAAACCGCTCGGAAAGCCAAGCTAGGGAAAAAGAGATTATGCCGGAATCACCCCAGCCAGAAGCAGAGAGGGGTGATACATCTATTGAAGCACAGGAAACTAAAGCAAAAGAAACAGAAGCAAGACCAGAAGTACCCAACCCAGTGGCACCTCCGGTGACAAAACCGAAGGCCGTCAAGAGGAAGTTGGTGTTGAAGGGCGAACCTAAGGCTAGACAGCCAAAGCCGCAAAGGGTATCTCAACGATGCTTAGGGAAGTGGGCAGCTAGTAAGGCGAAGCCGAACACAGAGGCAGATCCCGTGGAGATCTTGAGTGAAGAAGAGAGGACCACTCCCACAAAACCTGGGGATGAGTCTTTACCTGTTACTGACCTAGAGGATACTGCAATGGAAACCGAAGCGGTCTCTCCAACACTGAGTGGCCAAGGTGAAGAGGCTGACGGGATGGCTGAGGGTCTGGACCTCGCATCCAGGTCAGTAGGCCACAAGGAGACCAGTCCTACTGCCCAGGATCAATTTTCAATACAAGCTGAGAAGGAACCCAAAGAAAAGAAAGACGAGGATGATGGAGAAGGAGCTAGATACCGTGAAGAGAGAAAACGGAAGGGGAAGGCCCCTATGAAGAAGAAGCCCAGCAACAAGAAGCCACGTACAGTGAACACTGGCATAGTCATTACTGAGTCAGTTCAGCGAGCCCAGGAATACCGGAGGGAACAAAGTGATAGCGAATACGATGTCAGTGAAGAGTCAGAATCGGACAGCGATATTTCCCTAGAGAACGAGGAGTACAGTGAGCAACAGCTTCCGCACGATCATCGGGAGCTAGTACATCCCCCGGTAGAGAGACCGAGGTGCCGGCGCTGGACAATGGACCTTACTGATGATCTGGTGGAGGAGATGAATCTTTTCGACTCGAAGGAGCTACAAAAAGTTTTCGATAGCAAGGATGAAGGGAGTAAGCAAGTGAAGAGCGGAAAGGTACTTCATATTCCTTCTTTAGATGAGTTGGGTGCCCGCGAGCAGTTTCTCTCTTATTTGCATGCGTTAGGATTCGAATGGTTGTTGGAGAATAGAGATCCGAGTGTCCCGGTTAGATTAGCGAAGGAGTTTTTCACGACCTTTAGGTTTAAGGTCACCACTGATCTAGATAAGGAATGTATCAGTTTTAGGCTGTTTGGCGGAGAGATACGGATGAATCTGATTGAGTGGACCGTGCGTCTGGGAATGTGCAGTTTAGAAGAGGCCATATGGCCTGAGTGGAGAAGTAGGGAGCGGGGAATTCCCCGCAGACATGTGGAATTTGAGCCCCAGGCGGCATGGGAGGAGTTAACTCACCCAGCCTCTGGAGAATTTGCATCCACTCTCTCTCGCTCAATCCATTTCAATAACCCAATCCTACGCCTAGTCCAGCTTCACTTGGACTTCAATTTGTTGGGGCAGTCGAACTCCGCTGTTAGGACATCGATGACAGAGTTATACCTTCTCTGGTGCGCCAAGCACGGAAGGAAGTTACATCTGGGTTTTTGGACCGCCTACCAATGCCATCTAATTGCCACCCACCCAGAGAGAAACCTCACTCTCTGCCATATCTTGGGAGTGTTCGTCAGAAACAACATCATCATCACGGAGGCCGAAGACTTATCCGACCAGATCATGGTGGATCCTCCTGGTCTCTTTGATACACCTTTGTTCGTCCGAACGAACACCGTTTACATGAGGCAGGGCGTACCACGTTTCTACGCAATGAGAGAAGAAGCTATACCGACTGGGAGATCTGCAGCACATCCGGGAACACAAGATCAGGAGCAGAGACAGGAAAGGCTAGAGAAGGTAGTGGAAGAGCTGGCGGAAGAGAATCGAAGAGCAAGAGCGGAGTTAAGCCTTTTGGCAACTGTGATGGAAGGAATCTTGAAAGAGTTGGGAACCGGGAAGTTGGTCCGTGAATCTGGACCGAGTGGCCATGGAGGCCGAACTAATGAACCACGAGTATCAGAGGAGGTATTAACCGAGACGAAAGAAGCAGAGCAGAAAGAAGAGGCGGAACAAGAGGAAGGAGACGCCGAAGAGTCGGCAGAATATGGGAACAAGCAGTCCGAGAATGAGGAGGAACAACCGGAAGAACCACCTGAACCACAACCTGCCCCGCGAAGGAGCAGGAGGAACAAGTGACCACCACCCCACCTGACGAGTTAGTTTTCTTTTTATTTTCATTTTTTAGTTTTTCGTATTTTAATTGTGTTTTTTTTAGGTAGTATAATCTGTGTAGTACGTGCGCAAACCCCTTTCATAACACTTAGCCTACGCAATAGTCTAAGTGTGAGAAGTAAAGGGTTTGCTATTTTTGGCGCATGTGTTTGTGTTTTTTTTTTCTGTTTTCCTTTCTTGTATGCAGGTCAACTCACACTTAGCCTATTTATAGTCTTAGTGTGAGGAGTTTGTTGTATATACATTTTTCATTTTGTTGGTTTCTGTTTAGATTTTTAAACTCTCCCACTTAGCCTATTATATAGTCTAAGTGTGAGAAGCTTATAGTATAAGTATGTTTTTTTTAGTTCTGGTATTTCTGTGCGTCAACCATACTGGCCATTACCTTTTTCCACTTGACAGCCCCATCTGAGGACAAACATTGTGAAGTGGGAGGGGGAATGCACTGGCCAGTATGACATTTGTACATATGTGTTATCTGTGTTTAAGTGTTTGCGTAGTGTCTAGGTCTAGTTTTTATTTGATTGGGCTTAAAACTCAACTATCTTGAGCTGACGGTGAGGGGAATTGAGGGAGATAAGACATGCTGGAAAATGGAAACCACCCCCCTTAGTATCTCCTAGTCAGTATGGATGATGCGAGTATGAGAGAAAAGCCCACACTTAGAGCCAAAACACAAAAGCCCTCTTTAAATGTGAGTTAAAAGCCTAAAGTGGAACCACTTTCCACTTATTCAGAAAAGAAAAGAGTGGCTGCCACAAGGTGCCTAGGGTGAAGTGACTGCGTGTAGCAACACTGAAGACAGTAGGAACCCCCCCCCCCCCCCCCCAAAAAAAAAATCACCTTTAGAACTCATTTTCTTAACTCTTTATACCCAGATATACACCCCTAGCCACTGGGATTGTGTGTGCAAGGCATGAGACGATTGGAGCTTACTGGCCAGAAAGGTGTATAAGAGGGCAGGAACCAGCTGGACAAGAAAGTTAGGAAGAAAATCGACCAGGGAGTCATCCCAGGTCCCAAAAAAAGAAGGAATAAGGGTGGCGAAGCCACAAAGAAAAAAAAAGAGAAGAATATGAAGAAAAATGGTCAGAAAAACTTGACCAAAAAAAAGAAAGAGAAGGAATAAGGGTGGCGAAGCCACAAGAAGCTACTGACCAGTTGGAGATCAAAGCCAGAAGCGCCAGCCAGAGAAGCAACAACCAAGAGCCCAAATGCACACAATTCCCCCACCTCAATAAAGTAGAAATTTTGAACCTAGAGCCTTAGGAACATCCACCCCAAAACATTACAAACTAATAGCCCCGTTACAAACCTTTAAGCCTTTCAGTAGCTGCACGTGAGATCTAAGTCCGAAGCAATCGTGGTTGAGCATATTGAGAGAATGCAGTCCTAACATTCCTGGTGAGGTATGAGTGACTGAGTGAACCTAGTGTTTGGCCGAGAGTTTGGGCGATCTTGACGAGCGGATATACTAACTGGGAGAGAAAAGGGGGGCGGCGGAAGTTCAAGGCTGTCTAAGGCCGGATTGCACCTGATCCCGAGGGGAGGGATAGTTGAAAATATAGCCCAATTACTGTGTTAATGTGTCTAAGTGTTTTAGTTTTCTTTTATGTGTTTGTCTTTGTTATGTGTTTTTCTTTGCGTCATAGTCAGAGTCTATGGTAGGATAGAGTCGGTCAGGGGAGTAACCAGGCTAGAATTCGACTTACTTCTTTTTGTTTATTCTTCACGCTTGAGGACAAGCATGTGGTCAGTATGATGTGCATAATTGATTATATCTGCAAAACAGTTGCTCAAAGTGTGCAGGTTGAGTGTTCTAGCCAGTAGGCAAAGCTTCAGATACTTCAGGTGAAAAGGGCGTCAGGATGTTGTTATCCTGACCAGTATCCATGTCAAAAAGGCTCGAGATGGAGAAGAAGGATAGCTGGGAAGATCAGCCGCAAGCAAGGGGGCAAAAGAGTCATTTCATGTTCGAAGTCTACCCTAAAAATCAAGGGAGGCCTCCCTATAAAAGGAAGCCACTTGGAGAGAAAATCATGAATTAGTTAGTTAACTCCTACGCTTAGTTAGCAATTTCTCTTCGGTAGATCCCTCCTTCAGCATTATCCTTCGTAATTCTCTTTCCTCGCCACAGCCATGGTCACTTGAAGATCATCAGTTCGCCGGAGTTCCATTCTCTCGCTCCAGTCAGCACGATCGTAGTTAGTAGTTCCATTGCCCGGAGAGGCAAAAACAATCTTTATTTGCTTTGTAGTTAATTTTGTTTGTTTTCTCTACGTTGGATCTTTCGCATTTCCAGTATTTTGCTTATTTTGAAGTCTTGGTTGTGATCCAAACGTTTTCTAAATGCTATGAAGTTATTTTCCAGCATCGGTTCATGTTTGTTTTCGCTTCTTTCTGCCTAGATAGCCTAGATCTAGCTGTTACGGTAATTTCCAGTGTGGAATCGCATGTTTTAACTTCTGTAGCTAATCTCTCTGAGTTTGCAAGTCTAGATAGCTGTTAGATTATAGATTTGAATTAGTCAAGTGTGAAAACCCGGTTTACGTGATTTCTGTCTCCCTGCATGTTGACCAGTAAGCATAATTGCAGTTTCAGTGTTCGATCTTGTGATTCGAAGTTTTAATTGTAGATCTGGGTTGTGAAGTTTGTTAATCTTTGTTTCTCGTTCATGAAATCTGAGATTGTTGATCTGAGTTTGTTCAGGTTGAAGAAGATAACATCCACATCCAAGTTTGGGACCACTTTTACTTTTTAGTTACTTTTGCTTTTGTCCTTTACTTTTTTCTACCTTTTCTGCTGGTACCCTACAGATCTGTCAGTCTAGTCACCTAACTACCTCTTTTCCTCTGATATTTTGTTTAACCTTTTATAGTAAACTAGTACTTTCCATATACTTGCTGAAAACCATGTTCCCCACTTTCCACATACACAGCCGCCTGTCCAACACCTTTCCCACCTCCTAGTCGGTAGAGTACCACCTTAAATTTCAGTCTAGATAAGTCTCAACCCAAAGCGTGGTAGCTAACCAAACCTTTCCAGAATATCACCACAATTCCCAAAACGCATTCATCTATGTGGGATTCGACCCCTACCTTCACTATACTACCCAGTAGAAGAGGGTTGAGGAATTATTGATACCAGGTTCAGGTTTAGCAGGGACTTCCATACTGATCAATAGGATACACCCTTGCTTGAAACGACACCTGCACAAACCTGCTCTTTCAAGTATCTCTCAAATTATCAACAATATTTTTAGGGATGTCAACGGGCCAACCCGTTCAGGTTGTCAAGCTATTTAGGTGCGGACTATACGTGTTGTGAATTTTTTTGGTTAATTTTTCTACCTTAACTCTCATCCTTCGAGTTTCAGGCAAATCTGTCGGGCTAATCAGGCCAAAAACCTTTCGAACAAAATGCTTTTCATAACCTTGATCTTCCCTTTGTCATGCTTTGAAATTGATGCCATAAGAACTTGCTAACTGATACGGTATTATTTAGATAGATAAATTAGGGATTTGCATCTATTTTTCATATATTAGCTTTCTTGATCATTAAGTTAGTTATTATATTATAAATAGGAGTCATTATTATCTTTTGCAACCAATGAATGAAATAATATATTTTGTTTTTAACTAAAGTCCAATTTTGGTCTCTTACATTCGTCCTAATATTCTTTTTGATCTCATACATTAAGTTTGTGACCTTTTGGTCCATAACATATTGTTTTTGTACATTTTGGTCCCAAACAAGGTCACAAACTTAATGTCTGGGACCCAAAAATAATTTTATGAAAAATGTACGAGACCAAAATTGGATTTTAATCCTAAATTATAATTAAGTTATTAAATTGATCAAATATTTTGACTGTTAATTTTAACAGAAAATGATTGTTTTTTACCAAAATAATATGTTTGGGACCACAATGTACCAAAACAATATGTTATGGACCAAAATGTCACAAACTTAATATATATGATAAAAAAGAATTTATATATAAGGGACCAAAATTGGACTTTAGTCTTTGTCTTTTATCTTTATTTACTTTCCCGTCTACAGGGGCAGACACACTTGGGCGGAGGGTTTTTTTTTTAAATTTCTACTTTCAAAATTTTTAAAATTTTAAAAAATCATATTAAGCCCTTACCAACTAATGGTATTATAGAAGAAATTATCTTGGAATGAATAGCTGTAAGGGCTGAAATTAAAGAAGGAAGAAGGGAAAATTTAAAAATTGCAAAGAAAAAGTATAACCATGGCGCAATGGGGAGTGACTGAGTGAGGAAGAAGATCGAGTAATTTAAAAATAAAACTAAAAAAGTCAAACTGACCTCTATTAATTGGTTTGACGCATTTTTAGCTTAGATAAAATAGACTTGAAACTTGTAAAAGTTCTAACACTTTTATAAGTGAGAACACGTTTTGTTTAAATAATTAAATAAAAAATTTGTCTTCTGTAAAATATAAGTACTTTAAGTTGTATATTGCAATTTAGAAAAATAAAAAGAGAGAGATTGAAGGGTTTATAACAGTGGCACATAGAAACGGTGAAAAGTTGAGTCTTTGAGATTTTAGCAAATTTAAAATTCAAATTCAACACAAATTGTGAAGTAAAGGAATTTATTAAAGTGTTAATTTTGTATTCTATCTATTGTTTTTTTAAGATTTTCAGAGAATAGTTGCAAGTTTGTTAAAAAAGTTATAAACAATAGTTATTTTAAAGTTTTTTTTTAATTCTATGGCTTGAACTTTGAAATTCTTGTCAAATGCACATATTCTAATAGCTACATTTGATCAAAAATATGAGATTGTCTAGACTGACTTGCGAAATCGATGGAAGAAGAGTGGAAGAATGATAGTTTAATTATGTATAATAAAAATGACCTGTTTTTAACAATTGAAAACGAACAAATCCTGCAACGTTTTCAATCGATGAGAACACGTAGAATTCAATTGTCGTCGCTTTAGATGTAAAAACACACCTATGACACGGTTTTTTTATTCTTTTTATTAGATATATATTGGACTAGTTCGTATTAAATATATATACATTTTTACGGTTGTGGTAATTGTGGTTTTTGCATTATATAATATTATATATACATATATATTATATATATAATATATATGACTATGAAAAATTATATAGTGGAGTCCAGCGCCAGCCCCTATGGCCAACTTTTTCTGCGTCCGCCCCTGCCCGTCTAGAATCATCGATTGTCGACATAGCCACTATCAGAAATGGGAGAATTTAACAGCGACGTTTCTCTGTGACTTTCTTCACTTGACAAGGTTTTCCCTTATCACTAATCTTCAATGTCATGAATCTCTAAGAAATCATGATACTCTAAGAATTAACATCCGAAGCAAACTCTCGGTGGTTTTGAATAATTTCATAGATCAATGTTGCAGAGTAAAATTATAGCATATTGGTTGTGTTGGGTATCGGTGGACCCAACAGGTTGTATAGATAAGTTTCGTGGATCAATGTTCCATAGTTAAATTATCATAGTTCTAAAATTTGTATTCGATTGGTGGTATAGATAGTTTCGTAGATCAATGTTCCATAGTTAAATAATACTCCGTATCATAGTTCTAAAATTTGTATATATCGAATAAGAGGCGTTCCAAAATATCAGAATTGAAGATATCATAATGTTTGAAATACTATAAAATTTTAATTTTTGTAGCAGAGCACATTATTTGAATTTGATGTAATAACTAAATTAATGCAATTAAAATGCATAATACTATGTTGCATCGAAAAACCAACGTCTAAAAGCATCATTTTCATGGCGCTGGTAGTTTTAAATTTGTAAAAAATCGGAGATGAGATTTCATCTTCCTTTCAGACATGTAATATATATATATATATATATATATATATATATATATATATATAGATGTTAGTGATCAAGATATAACTAATCTTAAGTGTATAACTAGAGAACAAATCTCAGCCACACATCATCTTAATCCAATGATTAATAAAAGTACACATTATTAGTTAATAAAAATAGCAGGGGGGGTATTTTTGGAAATAACCGATTTGTGTAAATTTGCAGGTACGTGGATCATGTATTGGCGAGCGAGAGGGAGAAGATGAAGTGTTGCAGCATCGAATACATGATCCTTGAATTCTGATTTCTTAGTCAGAAATTTTAATAACAAAAATACCAGTAAAGAATGAATCATTGCACCGACTGTATTGTGAAAGAAGCAAAGATATGAGCTCCAACAATGAATCCGGCCTCCGCTCAATAGCCGAAAGACTACGCCGTCACGACAACACCAATTCTTCACCTACTGCCGGCGAATTGGAGACTAATCGAGCTGCGGTTTTGATCTGCTTGTTCCAAGGATAAGACGGGCATAATCGCGTTCGCCGCAGCAAACTCGCAGCAAAACGACAACATCCTGCACCAATTTGTTCAAATATAAGCAGATCAATGGAAGCTGATTTTGGAGAAAAAAAACAGAGAAAATATTTTGGAGATTGAATGTGCATATCTTAATTTTTATTACCTCAATTACAAATATAAAGATAAAATTAGTAATACATAAATTTATTATCACATAACCAGATAAGGTTTTTTGTAAATTCAGTAATCATGTAGAACAGTGACAATTTTTTCACAAGTTAAAGTAGATAAAATATTTTATATTCATAACTATCTATAATTAAGTTCAATGAAGTTAAGAAATTAACAGCATGAGTAATTTCAAGGATGGTACCTTATCAAGTTATGCCTCACTTCCTTCAGGCAACGTAGTCAAACGAGTCTTGGAATCGTACACCAATGATCTTACTTCATTGTTGTTTACAAAACACATCACTCTTAGCATGATCTTACTTCACTGTTGTTTACAAAACACATCACTCACTGTTATTTACAAAACACATCACTCTTAGCATAATTTTATTTCATTCTTGTTTACAAAACACATCACTCTTATTATGATTTTACTTCACTCTAGTTTACAAAACACATCACTCTTAGTCTTAGCATGATTTTACTTCACTCTTGTTTACAAAACACATCACTCTTATTACGATTTTACTTCACTCTTGTTTACAAAACACATCACTCTTAGCATGATTTTACTTCACTCTTGTTTACAAAACACATCACTCTTATTATGATTTTACTTCACTCTTGTTTACAAAACACATCACTCTTAGCATGATTTTACTTCACTCTTGTTTACAAAACACGTCACTCTTAGCATGATTTTACTTCACTCTTGTTTACAAAACACATCACTCTTAGCATGATTTTACTTCGCTCTTGTTTACAAAACACATCACTCTTATGATTTTACTTCACTCTTGTTTACAAAACACATCACTATTAGCATGATTTTTACTTCACTCTTGTTTACAAAACACATCACTCTTATTATGATTTTACTTCACTCTTGTTTACAAAACACTTCACTCATGTTTACAAAACACATCACTCTTAGCGTAATTTTACTTCACTCTTGTTTACAAAACACATTACTCTTAGCATGATTTTACTTCACTCTTGTTTACAAAACACATCACTCTTGTAATACAAGATAAATTTTGTTTAAAACTACCAGTTCATTAAAAATATCAGATTTTGGAATCGAAAAATGGTTCTGTGAATTTATTAGGAGCTCTACAAAAAGTATTAACTTTCAAATTCAATATCCAGTCAGACTCGCATGAACAACTACAATGAAATTCAACAAAAATACATATGACTAAATAATTTAGATCTAAGATTAATTTCTTTGATCAATTTAAAGTTGCAATCGAATTCTGAAACGGCAGAAGCCATTTCGTCAAATATCAATCGAAATTAAAACGGTAAATTGTGCAAAATATTCGAAAATGTGGACGAGCAACAATCGAATCGTCAACGGAGAAAATGACGAATGAAACGATATCCGATCTCCCATCGCCACTGCGACGACGACGGTACAAGGCGGCGATGAAGATGGAGAAGAGGAGAAGAGGAGATGAATTCAATTTGCCGACGTAACCTATTTTTGGCTATGCAAGGACCATTATACCTCCGTCTTGTTATTATGGAGTAAATTTGTAATTGGGGGAACTAATTTCTCCTTAAATTCGAAAATTACATGTATTAATAATAGCCATTGATTTTCTTGATCTTGTGGCTGTGATTTGTTCTCTAGTTATAGGTTTAAGGGGCTCTTGCCCTAGATCACTACTATATATATATATATAGGGGAGCGTTATTCTCCTTTTCACATCTTAGATCCTTTTTCCTTCTTAATATTACGCGTTAGATCTAAGGCATCAACGGATCAGATTGATTCTATAAAACTGGTTCCGTGTTGCATTATAGAAGGTGGTTGTATGCATTACAGGGTTATTATTGACATTTGACGGAAAAGTAACTGCCACATTTTGGTATCTGCGAATAATGCACCACATGGTCACGAGTAATGCATATAATTGACTATATAATGCACAATATGTGAACTGCAATGCATACGAATAAGATGTACCATGTTATGATGTTTGGACACACGTTTCTTGTTTCCCCTAAGGGTTTAATAAGCTTAGGGGCTAGGGTATAGTACGTAGACACGTATGTAATCTTCACATGGTAACGAGTAATGGATATAATTGACTATATAATGCACAATTTGTGAACTGCAATGCATACGAACAAGATGTGCTGTGTTATGATGTTTGACACACGTTTCTTGTTTCCCCTAAGGGTTTAATAAGCTTAGGGGCTAGGGTATAGTACGTACGCATTAATAACAAATTATTAAACGATACGAATAATTCACCAAATTGTCACGAGTAATGGATGTTATTAACTATATAATGCACAATATGTGAACTGCAATGCATAAGAATAAGATGTACCATGTTATGATGTTTGACACACGTTTCTTGTTTCCCCTAAGGGTTTAATAAGCTTAGGGGCTATGGTATAGTACGTAGTCATTACTAACAAATTGTTGTTATTGGAATATACGCATGTGCATTATTTGGTTTAGGTAGTGCATTATGTAGCTGTTAATTGTCATTATCTCAGTATATTATGCATTATTAGAGGTATTGTGTATATGGGTTAATCAACGGATTGAAGATTACATACGTGCATTTAGTAATGTCTACGTACTATACCCTAGCCCCTAAGCTTATTAAACCCTTAGGGGAAACAAGAAACGTGTGTCAAACATCATAACATGGTACATCTTATTCGTATGCATTGCAGTTCACATATTGTGCATTATATAGTTAATAACATCCATTACTCGTGACAATTTGGTGAATTATTCGTATCGTTTTATAATTTGTTATTAATGCGTACATACTATACCCTAGCCCCTAAGCTTATTAAACCCTTAGGGGAAACAAGAAACGTGTGTCAAACATCATAACACAGCACATCTTGTTCGTATGCATTGCAGTTCACAAATTGTGCATTATATAGTCAATTATATCCATTACTCGTTACCATGTGAAGATTACATACGTGTCTACGTACTATACCCTAGCCCCTAAGCTTATTAAACCCTTAGGGGAATCAAGAAACGTGTGTCCAAACATCATAACATGGTACATCTTATTCGTATGCATTGCAGTTCACATATTGTGCATTATATAGTCAATTATATGCATTACTCGTGACCATGTGGTGCATTATTCGTAGCGGTTTCCAGCCATTATTAGATTACTATTGTACCCCCATAATGCACAAAATAGGACAAATAATGCAACACGGGATTAATTACCCAATGTTGATCTTGACCGTCCATTTCTATAATCTAATGGCTGATATTAAGAAGGAAAAAGGAGGAAATATAGGAAAAGGAAATGAATACATCCCTATATATATATATATGTTTTTTAATTTGGTAAACGGGAGTATTTATCAACTGGAGGTAGACGTGTAAAGTGGGTTGGACCGGTCTAGATTTTGGTTTACATTAATGGGCCCAGCCTGAGCCCAGTTAGAAAGTGGGCCAGGCTGTATTGAGCTGGGCCTGGCTAAGTGTACATATTTTTATAACTAAAGAGAGTATTCATTGTATATACATAAAAAAGTCTACGTAATATCATATCCAAAACTTACAGATTCATAATCCGAATAATTTTCCCAATCGCAAGGGAAACTGGAATCTTGAGAACTTGGATAGTGATAATCTGTAATCGAAAAATAAAATCTCTCTGTATCCTGCTCTTGATCCTTCTTGTCCATTAAACACTACATCTGATTCACCATCTTCGTCTTCTTAGTTGTTTCCAAGATTTTAAATCTTTCTAGCCTCTACTACTTTTTCATTCAAAATTCTTCATCCAACCAATTCTTCAAGAGCCGGCAAAATTTGATGGTGTTTGGAGTCAATCGAGTTCTTCTATCAGTCATCGTAAAAGCAATTTTGGATGCTACACTAAACATTTAACATGCTAGTAGCACGTGCAAATATGGATAAAAATGAATAACTTTTTTGTTTCATTTTCCACCAATACAAAATAGTATATCAAAATCATCCAAATTTTCCATCAAATCTACACTTAAATTATGTTTAAATTCATTTGTTGATTTTGTACTAGCATCATTATTCCTCTTCTTTATTTTATCTAGAAGTGCATAACTTCTCTTCCTCTTCTTTATTTTATCTAGAAGTGCATAACTTGGAGATGAATCATGGTTGTTACTCTTACTAGTAGATGATGACGTAGTGTGATGGAGTACGGACTAAACAAGCCCAATAGCAGTGACAGCCCATCAGCCCAAAGCCCAAGGAAGAGTATCAGTTCGGTATTACCAAAGAGTTCGGCCCCAGCCTACAGCTCGGTAAAAGCCGACCAATCAGTTCGGCATTACCAAAGAGTTCGGCCCCAGCCTACAGCTCGGTAAAAGCCGACCAATCAAGCTCTACTCTCAGATCGGCAAAAGCTGCTCGGCAATAGTTCAGCAGTTCGGTCTCAGTATTCGACCGAACTGGGAGATAGTGGACCCATGCAGGATCTCATGACCACTACACGATCTATTTAGTGGTGTCAAATCATGCAGGATCTCATGCGGGATAAGCGGACCAAACAAAGAGGTAGTGGACCCATGCAGGATCTCCATGACCTCCACGACATCCACAACCATCATTAGTGGTGATGCAAGCCACGATCTTAGTTCAATGTATAAATAGAACTTAGATCAGATAGAAAAGGGTTAAGCTCTCTAGAGATAAAATATCATATAGCAAGTCTGTGTTGTAAGCTGTAATCCCAGATCAAGCAATACAATCTTGCCCTCCCTTCTTCCCGTGGACGTAGATTTACTTCAGTAAATCGAACCACGTAAATTCTCTGTGTCGTGATCTATATTTTCCAGCATTCTTCACCATCAAAAATTCGCAGACCCATCACTGGCGCCGTCTGTGGGAAACAGAGAACCAAATTTGTGATAAAGCGAATTTTTGACCCTTTTTCCACCCCAAAAAAAATGCATACCAGATCACACACTACCCGTAATACCGTTCGTGAAAACCATGAGGAAGCTAGTCCAGCCCGCAGGTCCGGAAAACAGCCTCGGGAGACATCTACTTCCAGTTTTCACGATGAAGGAACAAGCCGCTCAAAAGGTCCACACACCGAGTCTTCCCAGCAGCCTGATTTGAATGAGGCTGTCAAGCTGTTCTTGGCTGAGAAGCAGGATGAGTTCTTAGCCTTCCTGCAAAAGAGCCAACAGCCGAAGACGAAAACGGTGGATTCTCCTTCCTCATCCAGACATGAAAGTCACTACCGCAGTAGTGCCGTGTCTTCCAGGAAGAAGAATCCTCAACCCCGACATGTTCCTGTTCCTCCTCGGTACCGGAATCACAGGAGATCTCCATCTCCTCCATACCGAAGAGATGTCGGGTTCGCCATGTACGGAGCATTGAAGACTCCGTTCTCGGACGATATCACCCGAACTCCCCTTCCACAGAACTACCGAACTCCGTCGATGACTTATGACGGGTTGGTGGATCCTCATGACTTCCTGGGACGCTATCAGTATAATATGGCGAACCAAGGTCTCAATGAGGTCCATATGTGCAAGCTGTTCCCCGAGCTGCTTATCGGGAACGCGAGAAGGTGGTTCGATAGCCTCCCCCAAGGCAGCATTAGATCTTACCGAGATCTAATGGATGCTTTCCACAGGAGGTTCTTTCAGAAAGCGGAAGCCCGAAGCACTTCGGCTCAGCTGCTTTCTATACGTCAAGGTCGTGACGAAAAGATCAGCGACTTTATGACGAGATTCCACAAGGAATGCCTACAAGTAGATGATCTCAATGATCTACTTGTCATTTCGGCATTCCAAAATGGAATCCTGCCCGGAGCTCTCTACAGAAAGCTCGTGGAATGCAGTCCGCAAACAGCTCAAGAGATGTGGGACATTGCGGACAAGTTTTCTCGTGCCGATGAGGCAGACCGTCGAAAACGGTCTTTAGACAGCTCATCTAGAGAAGACAAAAAGAAGCCCGATCATAGCGATCAGAGGCTTCCTCGCCGAACACCTTCCCCACCAAAGGAGGGATAGCGGTCATCCGAGGTGATCGAAAAAGAGCAAGTGTGTTCGCAGATTGCGCTTAAAAGTGCCGAGCAATCAGTTCGGCACCATCAAGCATAGCAATCACAGCAGCCGGAGTCAGAGGCAGGCGAAATGACCGAAGTCACACCGGAGCCGAACTCGATGGTGTACGGCACTGAAGCCGTGATTACAGTTGAGATCGGCATACCCAGTCCCCGAACTCTTAATTTCTCAACAGAACTGAATGAGGACGGACTGAGAGCCGAACTAGATCTGGCCGAAGAAAGAAGAGAATTGGCCTGCATAAAAGCAGCCAAGTACAAGGAGCAAGTAGCCCGGTATTATAACCAAAGGGTGAAAAAGCTGCAATTTCAAGTGGGAGATCTCGTCTTGAGAAACAACGAAGTAAGCCGAGCAGAAAAGCTGGGCAAACTCGAACCCACATGGGAAGGTCCATATCGGGTGTCAGAAGTCCTCGGCAAAGGGTCTTACAAATTGACTCACATGTCAGGAGAACAAGCACCCCGAACATGGTACGTTTCAAACCTCAAAAAGTTCCATTTGTAAGAGACAGTCCGGTCAGTCTTGTGTCTAGTTCGGTCCTAGGGGTATGTGCTTTCTTTGTTTTTTACTTGCGTTTTTGTTTGTCTATATGCGTTTTGTCTGTCTATGTGCGTGTCGTCTCTTACAAATGTTACTGAGGTATCTTGTTCTTCGAAGGCTGATCCCCTTTTTAGAACATATATAAGCTAACGATTGTGAGTCCAAGCTTCTAAGGAGGATACAAGACCACAATTCAGCTTAACAAGCAGTCCGTCTGAAACGAACTGCAACAAGCCAACGACTGTGAGTCCAAGCTTCCAAGGAGGATACAAGACCACAATTCAGCTTAACAAGCACTTCGTCTGAAACGAACTGCAATAAGCCAACGATTGTGAGTCCAAGCTTCTCAGGAAGATACAAGACCACAATTCGGCTTAAGAAATAAGCACTTCGTCTGAAACGAACTGCAATAAGGGAAAGTCCGATCCACGCGATAAACCTCGCCGAATTAGGACGACCAAGTTCGGTCAAAGAAGTTTACCTCATAAGACCGAGGACGACCATGTCTAGTCAAAGAGGTTTACTGCATAAGACCACTTCGGTTAACTGGGAAAGTCCGATCCACGCGATAAAACTCGCCGAATTAGGACAAGGGAAAGTTCGATCCCGGCAACAAAAATCGCCAAATTAGAACACAAACCAAAGACGAGTCCGGTCAAAGATGTTTATTTCATCAGACCAAAGACGAGTCCGGTCAAAGATGTTTATTTCATCAGACCAAAGACGAGTCCGGTCAAAGAAGTTTACTTCATAAGACCGAGGACAAGTACGATGAAATTTTTTCGCTAAGCTGTAAATACACAGTGTTAGAAGCGAAAACAAAATTTCATTTTTCAAATCTTGTTCGGCACACAACTCCGCTACCCTACGAGATGGCGTTACGCTATTACAAAGGACTATCCTACTGTCCAGGGTTGCTAAAGTTGAGCCATCTATTCGCAAAATCCTCGTGAAGCTGAGTTCGGGCGTTCCAGGCAGCTGCAGAATAAGCAGGTCGACGAGATGCTCTAATCGACCTGCCACCTCTTCTCTAAGCCCGGGAAGCCCTAGCACCTCGGCGGCGAAGAGTCTCTTCACGAAGCATTTGCCGATCTTGCTCACTCATAACCACAGCTCCTCTGCGAACTTCAGTCCGTCCTCGACTTGACGTCTCTGGTTGTCCCTGAGTTCGTTGTTGACTTGGAGTAGGGTTTTGAGCAAGTGAATCAGAGGTTTGAGCTGGAGTACTAGCATCTGTTGGCGGGAAATGCCTGAGGAATCTCTCAATTGAGGGACGCCGGGAAAGAACTATGTCGTACCGAGAAGCCCAGCGCCGCAATGATTTCACGACTTGTTGGCAAGCCGAGCTCTCCAGCGCATTGTTCCTCCGGAGTACATGATATTCCTCCCACAGTTCGTCAACTCGTTCCTGAACTTCAGAGATGGTCATTCCCCCACGCCTGCAGATGAAATCCTCATACGCAGTCCTCTCAGCGACGGCAGTGTTCAGCTCGGCCTCCAGATCCTTCTTTTCGGACTCTAAGTCCTTATTATCGGCCTCCAGCTTCATTGAACGAGCCAAGAGTTCGTCATTCTTCATCTGGTCAGTTATAGCTCTTTTCTCAGCTTCGTCTAAAGCCGAAGAGTACAGCCGCTTCCAGTGAAGTACCTCCAGCTCCTTGAGAGTTAAGAATACAAAGCAGCTACGTCAGTTTGGCATTTCAGCTTACCGAGCAGGTAGTAAACCACAACAGGAGTAAGAGAGTACGAAAGGCTATACGAAGACACAAGAGCAGAAAGAAGAATTTTTTCATTCATAAGAAAAATTTTTTTCTACACAAGGGCTTCAAGGCCGTTTTACAAGAAGGAAGAAACTAAACTAAGAGAAGGAAGACGAAATCATACTCCGCTAGCTTCGTCTCCGCCTTCTCGGTGAGGTTCAGCTTCCTTCTCCTTGTCTGCTTCAGCTTCAGCCTCGGCCTCCCTGCTCTCCCCAGCCTGCTCGGCGCCACCGTAGCCGATCTGCTGCGCCTCCTGCTCGGCCTTCTCATCGCCGGTCTGCCGCTCATGCTGCTCGGTATCACCCTCTCCATGGAAAATTGGAGCGGGTGAAACTGACCCTATGGAGGCAAAGATAGCCTCCATGTTCTCATCGCGGTCAGCTCGGCAACTACGAACTTGGTCTGCAGAAAGCAGGACCGAGGACGAAGCAAGCTCCTCAAGCACCGGCAGACTCTGAAGCCGAGCTGCTATCTCTCGGCCGTACAGCGGCAGGATGACTTCAGGACCCTGCTCGGCTTTATCGGTCATCAGTTTCAGCAGATCACCGACAAAGGCTGAAAATTGGTTGCTCAGAAAGAGTTTCTCCGCGAAAGCACGGAGAACCTCCCCTTGGGCAACCACGGCGGCAGCATCCCTCCGTTTCGTCTGCTCTCGCTGGATGACGAGCTGGTTTTTGGCAAACTGAGCTTCATTTTGGGCCGAAATCCTAGCAGCTCTGGCTTTCTCAAAGTTTGCCTCAGCCTGCTCGGCCCGGTGACAAGCAGCCGCCAACTTCCTCTGCATCTCAGCATAGTCGTTGGACGCTTTGGAGAGTTCAACGGCGACGAGCTTGGAGAGCATATCGTTCCTCTGAAAATGGAAAAAGCAAAAAGTCAACAAAGGGGCCACAAAAAATACAGGAAAAAAGCAAGGCCAGAAAATCAAGAAGAGAATCCACCTCGGCGAAGTCCGTGGGCCATAAAAACGGCTCACAGATATGTTCCGAAGGAGGCGCCAAGACCACGTCTTTCTCTGGCGCTCTCGGGGGCTTCTGGGCCTTCCCCTTCCTACTTGCCGAAGTCGACTCCGGCTTCTTTGGATCCGAAGAGGTCTTTTGCCTCTTCGGATTCTTCTCGGCATCAGGCGCCGAGCTGGTAGCCTTCTCTTTCTCCGGCTCCTTAAGCTCGGAGGATTTGCGGCTCATCTTATTCAGCATGTACACTGCCAAAAAGCAAGAAAGCAAGGTTAGTTTTCGCCGCTAAAGCAGTAAAGCATAAAAAAGAAATCCTCACCCTCAGTTTCTTCGTCCGAAGACGAGATATTGAACACGAGGTCGCCCTTGACGAGCTCAGTTTCCGAGTACTGTTTCCTAATCATAGGAATCTTATTGAGCTCGCCCTCGAGCTCGGCCAACGGTTCTAACCGAGGATGAGGAATCACGGACTTCGGCCCTCTCCAAGGAAAGCCCGGAGCCGAAGTCCTATTATAAAAAAGAAACGGTTTTGCCATTTCGGCCACTTGGTTTTGCAGAAGGCCCTAAAAGGCTGTAAGGGGATCAAGTAAAACCAAGATCCCTTCCTTTTAAACTGGAAAAAATTAAGGATTGCCCGCAGAGACAGATCCTTATCTAGCCTACGGAGTTCGGCAGCAAAAGCCGACAAGTGCCTCCAAGAATTCGGAGTCACCTGACCTAAAGGGAGTTGAAAAAAATCAAGAAGCTCTACAAAAGGTGGGGGAAGAGGGAAACGAAGCCCGCATTCTAAGCAGGCTTCGTAAACGGTGGCATAACCCTCCGGCGGGTCGTTAGCCCTATGATCATCGTCGGGAACCACCGCCTTCCCCCCGGGAAGAAGATATTTTTCGTGTAGAGATATCACGGTGTCCTTACTCAAGACGCTGTGAAAGTATTCTACAGTCTTCTCCCCGGACTCTTTCCGGCTAGAAGACCCCTTGCCCCCTTTCCTACCGCTACCTAACTCAGAAGAAGAAGAAGAAGACATGGTTCTTACTCTTTGCAAAATCTGAAGAAATTCTGAAGAAATTCTTGAAAGCGGAAGGAAATTTTTTACGCAAAAGAGACAGAGTGCAGAAGAAGCAACAGCAAAAAGTATTCAAACTGATGAAGAAAAGCCGTATTTATCAGATTCGGAGAAGATTTCAAAATCATCGCACCGTTTCGAATCCCACCTTTTCAGGATTCAACGGCCGGATTTTACTGTCGCATTTAATGCAGTCACGCGCAAGGCACGTCCTCTAACGTCAGCCTCCCCCGTACCTTTATCCAGAATGCCGAAGTGACTCGCTTCGCCGAAGTGATTCACTTCGCTTTTCGGGGGGGGTAGTGATGGAGTACGGACTAAACAAGCCCAATAGCAGTGACAGCCCATCAGCCCAAAGCCCAAGGAAGAGTATCAGTTCGGCATTACCAAAGAGTTCGGCCCCAGCCTACAGCTCGGTAAAAGCCGACCAATCAGTTCGGCATTACCAAAGAGTTCGGCCCCAGCCTACAGCTCGGTAAAAGCCGACCAATCAAGCTCTACTCTCAGATCGGCAAAAGCTGCTCGGCAATAGTTCAGCAGTTCGGTCTCAGTATTCGACCGAACTGGGAGATAGTGGACCCATGCAGGATCTCATGACCACTACACGATCTATTTAGTGGTGTCAAATCATGCAGGATCTCATGCGGGATAAGCGGACCAAACAAAGAGGTAGTGGACCCATGCAGGATCTCCATGACCTCCACGACATCCACAACCATCATTAGTGGTGATGCAAGCCACGATCTTAGTTCAATGTATAAATAGAACTTAGATCAGATAGAAAAGGGTTAAGCTCTCTAGAGATAAAATATCATATAGCAAGTCTGTGTTGTAAGCTGTAATCCCAGATCAAGCAATACAATCTTGCCCTCCCTTCTTCCCGTGGACGTAGATTTACTTCAGTAAATCGAACCACGTAAATTCTCTGTGTCGTGATCTATATTTTCCAGCATTCTTCACCATCAAAAATTCGCAGACCCATCATAGTGGTTGATAATGTATTTTTGAAAATAGAAATATATGAACTGCAAAGCAAATTTAAAAAATCCTCTAATTGTTCATTCGATTATCGGTTTTCAATACCAAGAATAGAGATCTGAACAAAATATCTGGCAAAACAATAGAGATCTGAACAAGTCACACTTAATACAGGACATGTTTGTTTGACCAAAAAATATTGGTAAGAAAAATATTTCTAGGAAAAATGAATCTTTTAAATAAAATTTCTAACAACTAAACTTTTTCGTGTTTCAAAAATTATCAACATTTTAGATTTTATATTTAATTTAAATACTAAAACTAAAAATATAAAAATTAAATTTTCATTAATAAAATAATTAATAATAATAATATAATCAATAATTTAAAATTATACTCCCTATGTAGCACAAGAGTATGCACTTTTGATTTGGTACGAGTTTTAATTCACAATTAGTAAATTAAGAGAGAGAGGTAGAAAGAAAAAAAGTAAATAAAATATCATTAGTGAAGAATGAGTTACACCACATTAAAGATAAAAGTGTTTCTAAAATTAGAAAGTTTAAAGACTAGATTTAGAATTTATTAGTTTTAACAACAAAATAATAAATGACATAACAATAACATAATTATTATTATAGTTATAGTTATTTATTAATATTATATTCATAATTTCAAATTATGAATATAATATATAAATTATTATTCTAAATTTCCTTTTTCGTGTGTCACATAAAAATTATACATATCCATTTACAAAAATGTTTTCTCCTTTTTTACTTTATCGATTATGGGCTTCACCATTCACTATATTATTTAAACTATTTTCTTTCTTTTTCTTACTTTGCCAATTACTTATTAAAACTCGCGTCATCCCCGAATGTTGATTCTATAGGATGAATGGAGTATTATATGATTCATTATTTAAAATTTTATTATAATTACTTAATAAATTACTCCATTTGTTTCCTAAAAATAAGAACTTAGAAATGATATGGATTTTAATGTCAAAATTGATAAAGTAAGAGAGGTGAAGAGAAAAAAGTAATTAAATTAGTGTTAGTGGATTACGAGATCCATTATTTTTATGAAATCATTTAACCACTAACACATTTGTAGATATTTTTAAACCTTTTAAAGTTTGTATATATAATTGGAGCCAAATAAAGTTTGTATTAATGTAACAAAAAAATTATTTTTTATTTATATATTTATTAATTTTTTAGTTTATGATAATTTATAATTGCATATTCGTGTAATTAAAATGATTTTAATCAATTGTTGTTGTTCAAGTGATAGTATTCATTTAGTGATACTGGTAATACCTAAAATTTTAACTTAAAATCTTATTTAATTATTTGATGGTATTTTTTTATTGCCATCCGTGCAATGTGATTTTCAGTTAATGAATACAAATTTAAATTAATTAACAAAAATAAGAACTAAGACCATCTTAATCATTGACTTAGGTCCCTTCCCTTCTCAATTCATTTTTTTCAAAATCAGACGATCGACTAGATATTGTCTGTCTGTAGGATTTTTAAAGTGTTGTAATCAACATTTAGATTTTTTTATATTAAATTACATTTAATTAAGTAAAATATGTTTTTATTATGAAATTTTTATTTTTAAATGTTACATAATTATATTGGATTTTATTTTCGTTAATTGTATTACGAATTTTCAATTAGTACGAGAAAATTATATGGCCCGTGCATAATACGGGTGGTGATACTAGTTTCCTAAAATGGAGTTTTAATTATAGCAAACAGACAAATAAAAAGAATTTCAATTTTTAGGAACGGATAGAGTATTAGTTATTAGTATAATAATAATAATAATATTAGTAATTAATATAATTATAGTTATGTATGATCCATAATTTTAAATTATATTTAAAATATATATTAATTACTATTAGTATATAACATAATATTAATTTTAATAGTAATAATAATAATAATTGTATAAAATACTCTCTCCATCCCACTCAAGATGTCTATATTTTTTAGTTTGCCACGCTCAAGATATCATTTTTTATATTTGGAAATTATCTTTATCTTCTCTCTCCTCATTAAAATATTCAACTACCTCTTATATCTCTACTTATTTCACTTTCCTAAAATCTCATGTCACTCAAGAATGTAGACATCTAGAGTGGGACGAGGGAGTAACATTTACTTCATTCGTCCCATAGAAATGGATGGTCCATATACATTTATGGACACCTTTTGCACTTCTCTTTTACTTTATCATTTATGGGTGTCATCATCCACTATATTATTTCAACTATTTTTTTCTCATTCTCTTTTATTTTACCAATTATGTATTAAAATTCGTGTCATCCCCAATTAGCTAATTTCTATGGGACTGAGAGAGTATACCACATTAAATACTTAAATATATAAGAATCCTAAAACTGTGAAAAAAATAACTAAAATAAAGCTAGGAATTAGAATCCTAGAAAATTGTACTCCCTCTGTCCCACTTTAGCAGTCTCGGTTACTTTTGTGCATCCGTTTTGTAAAAATGATAATAAATAGTTAAAGTGGAGAAATGGTAAAGTAAGAGAGTGAATAATTTAGATAAGACTCTTCTCTATTTTATTCTCTCTCTTACTTTACCGTTTCTCTACTTTAACTATTTACTCCCTCCGCTCCCCAAATAGTATGAACTTTGAGTTTGGCACGAGTTTTAATAAATAAGGGAAAAAGTAAGAGAGAGAGGGAGAAAGGTAGTGATTATAATGTTATTGGAGAGTGGGGTCCACATTATTATAATGGTATAAATATTAATGGTAACAATATAAGTTGTAAATAAAATGATGTGTAGGGTAGTATGTTGTTTGAATTTTTTAAAATTAGAAAGTTCATACTCTTTAGGGACAGACGAAATGGGGGAGTATCATTTTTACAAAATGTGTGTAAAAAAGTAATTGAGACTGCTAAAGCGGGACAGAGGGAGTACTGTTATACTTGTTTCCAAGATTTTCATTACTTTCTCAGTTCAATTAAAATTAAAACAAACATCAAATTCTAAAAATTAAGAAATCATATTACTTTGCCATACAAAATCATGATAAAACAAACATGGCCTAGTGTTTTTCCTTCTAATAATAATTTCTTTATATTTTGTAACTATGATTAACAAAAATATTTAACTACATTCCTAATATGTACTCCCTTCTAATAGTGTTTTTTCTCTTCACTTAACATATACTTTAGAGTAAAAATAAAACTATATAAAATCTTGCGCCATTCAAGGAATCACCATCTTCCGGAGGGAGTATATATCTTAGACTAAAGTCCAATTTTGATCCCTTACATTTGTCCTAACATTCTTTTTGGTCACATACATTAAGTTTGTGGCCTTTTGGTCTCTAACATATTGTTTTGGTACATTTTGGTCCCAAACAAGGTCACAAACTTAATGTATGGGACCCGAAAAAAAATGTATGGAAAATGTACGAGACCAAAATTGGACTTTAGTCCTAAATTATAAGTAAGTTATTAAATTGATCAAACATTTTGACTGTTAATTTTATTAGAAAATGATTGTTTTGGACCAAAACAATATGTTTGGGACCAAAATGTACTAAAACAATATGTTAAGGATAAAAAAGTCACAAACTCAAAAAGAATTTTAGGACAAATATAAGGTATCAAAATTGGACTTTAGTCTATATCTTATTGCTATGAAAATCTTAAAATCTAGAAGTTCATATGCTGGTAACCAGTCCAGCTCTGCTATAATAAAGAGAGAGATTCTAACAGATATGTTTTTTCCAATATAATAATGATTTCTTTCCATTTTGTAAATATGAGCAAAGATTTAATTACATTAGTCATGATTGCTAAGAAAATGTTAATATAAACAAATAAATCCAAAATCAAGCTAACTTTGGATTGTAACTACGGAAAGTTGTATTTAATAAATTTGTATAATTATTGGGCCAGCTCCTCTATAAAAGGTGAAAGAGCTTGAGACCAAAAACCATTACAACTTAAACCTCACAGAGCTTAGAAAGGCATAAAAAATGATGTCCTCTTCAAAGTTCCAATGCATTTTTCTCCTCTTATGTGTTGCTTCGTATTTATCAGTTATCATGGCTTCTCTAGTAAGTTTTTTAATATATACAATACATTTTTTCTTCTCCAACAGATACATGTTTTGTGTAATTTCTATTATGCTTTTACTTCTTTTGTTCCAGTCCACATTTTTTGCTTTGTTTTAATGTTCGACTGAAAAAAGAATGTAAAGAGAAATGATATGTTATAATCTTTTGTCATTATATTTTGTGAGCAATGCTCAAATTTAAATATTATAATATTATTATTTTTATTTAACTACTACAGTATTAAATTTTTATTATTAATTTTATAAATATATATCACTCGAAGCTCAATATATTCCTTTCCCTTGCAACTAATAAAATTAATGAACAAGTCGAACTATTTTGAAGTACAATTTATAAACTGTTGTATGCTATGTTAATTTGTGAGATATATATTAGAACTAAAAGTATATAAATTAATAAAATAATGTTAATATAGATTAAATATGAATGGTGCTCTTCAAAAATGTTTATAAAAGGTGATGAGTTTATATATAATTACTCTAATGATCACATTACCTGTAAAAAAAGGAATTAAAGAAGAATCTAAAAAAACATTTTCCAAACAATAATATTTTAGAAGCATGTGATGAATTACTAATTCTTTGTTTAATTAGGGTGGCGACGCTAAACACTTAGTTTTCCCGACGGCAAGTCTTGATGAAGTTACATGTCCAGTGCCTCAAAGCAGTAAGTCTTTTTTTTTTTTAATTTTCTAATCGTCCTTTTTATACATTTAAACGTTTATCTATTTTGTATAGATTTACAAAAAATTAATTAACAATTGTCAATGCATCACCCGACAAAATACTTACTTCTACTAGTTCATAAAGTTAATATATTTATTAAATTGAATCGTTTATTAAATCATGAATAGAAAAGTATTACTCCCTCCGTCCTCTAATACTATACACTTTGAGTTTGACACGAGTTTTAATGCAAAATTGGTAAAATAAAAGAGAGGTAGAGAAAAAGTAATTAAAGTATTGTTAGTGTAGAATGTGCCCCACCTCATTAGAGTGAAAAGAGTTTCCAAAATTGGAAAGTGCATATTTTTGTGGAACAGACTAAAAAGAAAAGAGTGCAGATTCTTGTGAGACGGAGGGAGTACATATTTGTTGGTTACTTTGTGAATAATTAATATACGGAAACTTTAAATGCTAAATCGAGACTATAAAGCTCTGTTCGACAATGAGAGTCATATTTTGTTATTTTGGTATGTCCCACAATAAAAGTCACATTTCAGTTTTATAATAAGTAAGCCCCACATTCCATTAACTTATTTCACTCACATTTATTATAAAACTAAGTAGTATATATAAGTGGGACTGACTTATTCAACTCACTTTTTTCTACATTTTTTAAAACAAATGTCATTACTAAATAGGAATCCTATTGCAGGACGAAGGGAAAAGTATATACAATTTTAGGTATTATTTTAATAAGTAGGAAGTAATGTATTTTTGATGATGATGTGTTGTTCATGGCAGATTGTGGAAGTGAGTGTGATCGTAGATGCTCGAATACAGAGCACCTGAACAATTGTTTGTTGTTCTGCAACAAATGTTGTGAAAAATGTCTGTGTGTGCCGCCGGGAACCTACGGAAACAAGGATTGTTGCCCTTGCTACAATGACTGGAAGACCCAGGAAGGAGGCCCCAAATGCCCTTGATATTTTTCATTAGTCTAAAATAATTCATGTACTTTTATTTCTCGATAAAGATCAGCTACAATATTTCCTAATACATCATTATAAAATGGACAAGTAGATTCTATTTAGTTTCTCCTCCATATTCTCGTTTCATTTTCTCTCTTTTTTCAATCTAAATAATTATGTTAATTCTTTTTAATGAAATATAATAATATTGGTTGATATGTTTGAAGTCGACTTAGTACGATTATGTATATGCAAATTAAGAATAAATTAAACCGAATAAACCAAGAATTGAAATTAATTGTAAACGTCAGCATCCAAATTTGCCCATTTATTTGAGGGCATCCCTGGCCATTTATTTAAGGGGTTTAGATCCCCTGATAATTTAGAGGGTGGAACAACATTCCCTGCTTAAAATAATTAATTATAAAATAATTTAATGTGTGAAGCAGCATTTTCTGCTGTGGTATCAGCCATAGCCATAGGATCTAAACTCTTTATTTAACAATCGATTTCGTGATGTTGGTATTTTAGCATGATGCAAAGTTTAGGAATTGCCAAATTATTATAAGTGTATTTTTACTACTTTCTCCATTTTTATTTTATTTTCATATGTCACATAATTCCCATTTTAGTCAAACTCTTGTAATAAAGTCAATCATAATATCAGCCTCATTTCAACTACAACTCAATTTATCAGTTTAAAATTCTTTCAATTTTAGTTTATAATTTAAATTTAGAAGGAGAATTTACAACGTCATAAACTAAAATTACTTAAAAGTAAAATGAATATAGCATATATTTATAATATAATTTTTCAAAAAAGCCAGAGTCTTGTTGCATTTGAAAACTAATGCAATAAATGAAATTAAAAACAAAAAAATAGGGTTGTGGCTGCTGTGACTCTGCAATACAGTCGCATTTTGTGGTTTTCCGAAAATGAGGCGGCTAAGAAAAATGGACTGTGAAAGTGTGTCCATGCAAACTACTGATTTGATCGAGTGGTGGAGCCTCTGCAGCTCAAAGAAGAGATCAAGAAATGAAGCTCGGCTTTGAGCTAGCCGAGAAAGGGAGTTCGGTTTTTGAGCCGAGAAGGGAGTTCGGTTTTTGAGCCGAGAAGGGAGTTCGGTTTTGAGCCGAGAAGGGAGTTCGGTTTTGAGCCGAGTAGCGGTTATAACTAACTTTGGGAAATAGAGTTAGTTGGATTTTATTTCTTGATTGCATCTTGTATAAATAGCTCGATAGAGCTCAGTAGTGAAGTAGCAGAATTACACCATATACACACACACCCAGAGAGATTAATTCTCAAGATAGCGAGCGGTTGTGAGCGGTAGAGTGTGAGTGTGAGTTCATTGTAATTGTAAAGAGTTCATCAATAAGATTCCGGTCATCTTCTCCGTGGACGTAGGTGGTTTATCACCGAACCACGTTATATCGTTTGCGTGCTTTATTTTCTCGATTACGTGTGTGAGATCAGCGGCATCGCAACCCAACAGGTGGCGCCGTCTGTGGGAATTTCCCAAAGGAGTTCTTGATTGCTTTCTGGGATAGTTAGGGTCCAAGAATTCCGGTACTTGAGCTGATCTTGGCGATTGCCCACCGTCTGTTTGAGAAATGTCTACAGCTAAGTTTGAGGTGGAGAAGTTCACCGGGAAAAATGACTTTGGGCTGTGGAGGTTGAAGATAAAGGCCATCTTGATGCAGCAGGGCCTATGGAATATCTTGAAGAATGAGGTCGATGCCGAGAAAGAAGCGGAGGTCGATGAAAAGGAGAAAGGAAAGCTTCAGGATATGCAGTATAGAGCCTACAGCACCCTAATCTTGAATTTGTCAGATAGGGTTCTGAGGGAAGTCTCCAAAGAGGAGACAGCTGCGGGAGTATGGACAAAACTTGAGTCATTGTACATGACCAAGTCCACTACAAATCGTTTACACCTGAAGCAGAAGCTCCTTGCATTCAGATTCTCAGATGCGAGAGGAATTACAGAGCAACTTGAAGAATTTGGTAAGTGTGTAGATGATTTGGAAAATATCGATGAAATGATCAAGGATGAAGATAAAGCCTTGATGCTGCTGAATTCGCTTCCTAAGAGTTTTGAACACTTCAAGGATGCGGTGTTACTTGGAAGAGAGTCCAAGGTTACATATGAAGAAATTCATTCTGCTCTGAAAATGAAGGAATCGCAGAAGAATGATTATTCCACTTCTACTAGACAAAATGATCCAGTGGCTGAGAGTCTTTTCTTGAAGAAGGGTCAGAACAAGAAAGTTTTCAACAAGAAGAAACAAAACAAAGATAAGGCTGAGGGAGAGAGGGAGACTAGAAGCTGCTACTATTGCAGAAAGCCGGGTCACTTGAAGAAGGCATGTTTTGCTTGGAAAAGGAAGCAAGAACAAGCGATCAATGCAGGTTCAAATACTGCAGATCTTGCTCAGGAAGTGGAGGCCAATGAGGCCTTGAATATACTCTCAGGGGCAAGAATTGAAGAATGTTGGATCATGGACTCGGGTTGCTCCTTTCATATATGCTCCCACAGATCCTGGTTTCAAAAGTTGACAGCACACACAGGATCAGTAATGTTGGGGAATGATCAGACATGTGATGTTAGAGGGATTGGAGAAATCAAGCTGAAGGTGAGTGATGGTAGTGTAAAAACTCTCACAGAAGTGAGGTTCATACCTCAGATCAAGAGAAACTTGATTTCTTTAGGGCTGCTGGAGTCCAAGGGCTACAGGTTTGAGTCCAGTAACGGAGTGCTCAGGGTGACAAAGGGTCCCAGAATAGTCATGGAGGCCAAAAGAAAGAATAGCCTGTATTACTTGGTGGGTGAAACCGTGATCAATGCAGCAAATGTTACTCAGTCAGAGAGCCTGGATCTGTGGCATGCTAGACTTGGGCATGTGGGGGAAAAAGGCATCAAGGAGCTTGCTAAGCTGGGTGTAATGAGGCTGGGGACATCAGAGAGGCTCAACAAATGTGAGTCTTGTATTCTTGGAAAGGCAAAAAGGCTACCATTCTCTGGTGGAAAGCACACTACAACAGCTCCCTTTGTATATGCTCACAGTGACTTATGGGGGCCTTCTCCAGCAGAATCCATAGGTGGAGGTAAGTATTTCATATCTATTATAGATGACTATTCAAGAAAGGTATGGGTTTACATCCTCAAAGAGAAGTCTCAAGCATTTGAGAGGTTTAGAGAATGGCATACTAGATATGAAAATGAGAGAGGGTCAGTGCTGAAGTACTTAAGAACTGATAATGGGATGGAGTTCTTATCTACTGAGTTTGATAGCTTCTGTAAAATGAAAGGGATAAGAAGGCATAGGACCGTGCCAAGGAACCCTCAACAGAACGGGCTGGCAGAGAGGATGAACAGGACGTTGCTAGAAAGAGTGAGATGCATGTTGTTCTACTCTGGAATGCCAAAGAAATTTTGGGCAGAGGCTGTTTCTACTGCAGCTGATCTGATTAACAAATGCCCCTCTTCATCAATTTCTAATGAGACTCCTGATCAGAGATGGTATGGAACTTTGGGAGACTACTCAGGCTTGAAGATTTTTGGGTGTGCGGCTTATGCACATATCAAGCAGAATAAGTTGGAACCAAGAGCAAGAAAATGTGTGATGTTGGGATACCAAGATGGAGTGAAGGGGTATAGGTTATGGAATATGGATGAAGGGGGTCAGAATATCATTGTGAGTAGAGATGTAGTGTTCGATGAAGGAGAAATGCCATTCAAGAAAAGTAGAGCACCCCCTGGTGGTGACAGTAGCTCTAGCATACAAGAGTTTGAGTTTGATGAGAAATCTGCTTGGTCTGATGCTGATGAGGATGTTGAAATCTCTGAACACCAAGAAGAAGGTGGAGCTTCCAGTTCTCAGTCAGATGAAAACACAAGAGGTGGAGATCCATCAAATCAAGGAAACAGAAGAAATCCAAGGAGGAATGCAGGCTTGCCCAGCAGGTTTTCAGATTATGATATGAGCTTCTTTGCTCTTTGTGTAGCAGAGGTGCTCATGTTCTCAGAGCCTTCAACCTATGAAGAAGCCATAAATTGCAAGGAAAGTCAGAAGTGGATCAGAGCCATGGAAGAAGAAATAGAGTCCTTGTTGAGAAATGGGACTTGGATTTTGGTGAATGACCCAGGGACTCAGAAACTCATAAGTTGCAAGTGGCTATTTAAGAAGAAGGTTGAAGTTGGGGAAGTTGAAAGCATACGTTTTAAGGCAAGGTTGGTAGCTAGAGGATTCATACAAGTAGAAGGTATTGACTACACTGAGGTGTTCTCTCCAGTGGTAAAACACACCTCCATTCGGATCTTATTGGCCTTGACAGCTCATTTTGATTGGGAACTGCATCAACTCGATGTAAAAACAGCTTTTTTACATGGGGATCTAGAGGAGACGATCTATATGAGGCAGCCTAAGGGTTTTGAATGGCCTGGAGAAGAAAAGAAGGTTTGCTTACTTAAGAAAAGCCTATACGGGCTCAAGCAGAGCAGTAGGCAGTGGAACAAGAAGTTCCATGAGCAAATGGAGCTGATGGAGTTTGAGAGATCCAGCTTTGATAGCTGTGTATATGTCAAGAGAAGTGGAGATTTGATAATAGCCTACCTGTTACTGTATGTAGATGATATTCTACTAGCTGGATCAAGCTTGAGTGAATTGCAGATTGTAAAAGATGAGCTTAAACAAAAGTTTGAGATGAAGGATCTTGGGGAGGCAAAACGAATCCTAGGCATGGACATTGTCAGAAACAGGAAGAAGAAGGAACTGAGGCTTGTGCAAGCTGAGTACATCAAGAAAGTGATAAGGAAATATCAGGTGACAAATGCAAAGGCAGTCTCTACTCCATTAGCAGGCCATTTTAAGTTGAGCAAAGAACAGGCGCCTAAAACCGATGAAATCAGAAGGGAAATGAGTGCGATACCATATGCGAATATAGTGGGAAGCATAATGTACTTGATGATATGTACAAGGCCGGATGTGGCTCATGCTATAAGCGTGGCTAGCAGGTACATGGCTGATCCGGGTAGAGAACACTGGATGGCTCTGAAATGGATCTTGAAATATTTGGGAGGATCTGTTATGATTGGTTTGAGATTTGGTGGAAAAGCATGGTCTGAGAAAGATGAGATTCTTGTAGGCTACTGTGATTCTGATTATGCGGCCAACTTGGATAATAGGAAGTCCCAAAGCGGCTACATATTCACTTTGTTTGGTACAGCCATTAGTTGGAAGTCGAATCTACAACCGGTGGTCGCATTGTCCACAACTGAGGCAGAATATATTGCACTAACAGAGGCCGCAAAGGAGGGAAAATGGCTACAAGGAATCTTACAAGATCTGGGGATAGAGCTGGGAGCAGTAATGATTAATTGTGACAGCAATTCAGCCATATGCTTAGCCAAGCACCAAATGTTCCATGAGAGATCTAAACATATCGATGTAAGGAGGCACTTCATCAGAGACGAAATTCAGAGTGGGAAGATCAATGTGGTGAAGGTTCCCACTGAAGAAAATGCCTCAGACATGTTAACCAAGTCACTGCCAACTTTGAAGTTCAAGCATTGCTTGAAGTTGGTGGAAATTGTGGAATGTTGAAGTATGGAACAGGATTGAGAAGGGAATCTAGATATTGATGGAGTTTTGCAAGGACAAGGTGGAGATTTGTGAAAGTGTGTCCATGCAAACTACTGATTTGATCGAGTGGTGGAGCCTCTGCAGCTCAAAGAAGAGATCAAGAAATGAAGCTCGGCTTTGAGCTAGCCGAGAAAGGGAGTTCGGTTTTTGAGCCGAGAAGGGAGTTCGGTTTTTGAGCCGAGAAGGGAGTTCGGTTTTGAGCCGAGAAGGGAGTTCGGTTTTGAGCCGAGTAGCGGTTATAACTAACTTTGGGAAATAGAGTTAGTTGGATTTTATTTCTTGATTGCATCTTGTATAAATAGCTCGATAGAGCTCAGTAGTGAAGTAGCAGAATTACACCATATACACACACACCCAGAGAGATTAATTCTCAAGATAGCGAGCGGTTGTGAGCGGTAGAGTGTGAGTGTGAGTTCATTGTAATTGTAAAGAGTTCATCAATAAGATTCCGGTCATCTTCTCCGTGGACGTAGGTGGTTTATCACCGAACCACGTTATATCGTTTGCGTGCTTTATTTTCTCGATTACGTGTGTGAGATCAGCGGCATCGCAACCCCAACATGGACCATGCAATAGAGCTGCAAATGTGTCGCGTTCCTGCAACTGTATTTTGCACCCTTATTGTGAATGTACTTAGCGATTGAGAAATAGTTTGATAAAATAATGAACAATAAAATTAGTGAAATTTGTTCCATTTTATTTAGGATTTTCGTTTCCTGTTTTAGTGGTAATTAGGAGATTTGAGCTTTAATATGAGATTTAGTTTAGATATTTTAGGATTCATTGTTGTTATTTATTTTGTCTTCCAGATTATTGGGTTCTTACTTCTTAGTTCTCTCTTGTTTCTCTTATGTCTTGCTTCTATATATATCTTTACATGCTATCAAAGTTGAGGTGGCTTAGGCCGGGCCTAGACGACCCATGTTCGAATTGGACCCAGCATTTGAGTCAAACCCGCAATGTCTTGACATGTCGACTTCGTTCTCGATGTGATCTCGGTTTGATGGAGGTTTGTTGGGTTACAAACTTATCCTACACCGGATAACTAAGGAAAGTTGAAAGTTATATATAAGTGTTGTTCAACTCCAATTACATTACCGTTTTATTCGAGAAAATGTTTTGAATTGCGTTCTTAATTCTCTCTGGTTTCCTGCTTATTTCTTGTGATATAGCATTGGACATAGAGTTGGATCAATCGTCAGAATCAATAACATCATTAGGAACTTAACTCAGACTGATAAGTTAAACTAATCAACTGAGACGCCTATATACAACAAAAATCCAAGACCATAAACAGAGCAAAAATCTTCAACAACAAAACAAAAGAAAAAAGAGAAACGATATTCACACCCAATTATTTTTAAGAGCAAAATCATGCAACCGGAACGAAAATTCCCCAGCTGTATCTCGTTCAATCGTAATATCCTCCTGTCCATCGCTGGCTACAGTTTCCTCCTCATCCGAGTCCTCCTCTCCCTCTTCCACCCCCCGAGCCGTCATCTTTAGGTGCGCCTCCGTGGATGGTGGGGTCGGAGGCGACGTCGACATGGCTCGGGCCCTGATGCTTCCCACGTTCGCGTTATTGGCGCTTCGGTCCCAAAGGTAAACGTGCACGAGGATCGGGACTCGGGTGTGGCGGTGCAGCGACAGTTTCTGGCTGAGGGATACGGTGTCGAAGCAGCGGATCGCGCCCGTGGCAGACACCATCCACGGCAGCAGCTTCTGGTTGGATATTCGGGACACAACCAGAAGCCGTGCCGATTGGGATGCCTGCTTGTATAGACTGCTCAGACCCGATCGAGCTGATGGCACGTCGTCTGCTCCCTCGATCACCGATGATATGTAGATGAATCCCTGCTCATTCAATTTTTTTTTGTTAGCGAACGCAGAACATGATAAGAACACAATTTTTTTATTTATTATTATTTTTATAAATTTTAGTTTAGTTTAGATAACTCCAAGATAGATAAGTACTTCTGGCGTCCTGCTAATAGCGAATCCAAGCCTGGTATCGGTGTCTTTGATCCTGATCTCGATGGGGATCTCCCCGGCTAGAGGGGAGAACCACAAACGAACGGCTCGCACCACACCAAGGTCCACCCCGTGGTAGTCCTCGAACCCATACAAACTAGTGTTCGCGATATTTGACAGGTCAGACAGCGATCCTGCATTTACTGTTGAAGAAGCAGTGTCTCCGGATATCTGAACCGAACCAAATCAATATATACTTTCACCAATGCATCATCAACAGATCATTCATGTATATACATATAGATGTGTGCCTACCTTGGTGAGAAGTGATTCCGTTTGGATATTCATGAAGACTATAGGAACCCCAGATGCCTGGGACGCGTTGATCCACGTGTGGGCTCGTGCAAGGGTGTCCTCTAGGTCGTTGTAGCGTGCACTTGCCTTGTCCGAGGATTTTGGCAAGAAGAGGACGGAGTAGAAGCTGCTCGAATTCGGGATGGAGAGCATCTCCACAAGCCTCCGCTCCCACGGATACGACACGTATCCGTCCTGGAGCGGAGTCCTCTCTAGTGCACTAACCATTCTTGAGGTCCTTGAGGCTGCACAATATTAATGCAAATCTTTCATCAACTTTCAAACCGAACACTTTTACTACATTTCCAAGCATTGGTGAATTTAGATTATCTAACCTTCAAGTACTCAATTGTTATTTTTATTTATTAATTCTTCTATTTATCCCTCTTCTAGAAAGCTTCACATTTTGTTATTTATGTTCGTCGACAGAATTTATCACATTTTAATTTGAACATTTTTTGCAGTGGACCGGCCCCACATTCCACTACCTTATTCCTATTCACATTTTATTGACAAACTAATATAGTGTATAAGAGTAGGATCTATATTCCCTAACCTTTTCAATATGTTTTTTTATTACAATTTATAAAACTCATGTCGAGTGAAAATGTGACAAACTTTACGGAATGGAGGATTCTAGTATGAATTTTCTGTGTACTTTGATTTCGTCCTTACGTCAACTGTGTAGCAGAAGTAAGTTGAATCTTAGAAAGTCAGAAAAATGTAGAATAAAATAGAACAAAGGGCAAGTGAAAGCGACTTCCACATTATAAGAAAAGGTGGATGAAGCAAGTTGAAATTTAGAATGATAAACATCAAGTCAAATAATGAAGCACAAGTTATCAAACCTTGGCTCTCTTTCATTGTTTACACATACAATGTATATTCTATTAGAATTTTCTATCTGGTTTCTCAACTTGCTATTTTCAAGTCAATCGTCTATATTTTTTTCTATCTACTTTTCCAACTAATCAGCAACACGAACTAAATTCCAGTTTTGCTGCAGTGGTCATGATTTATCCTTGAACATGGGAGTATCATTTTTGCTTCTTTATTTTTCGAACCATAAATCTCTACAAGCCACACTACATTGAATTCCCCTAAGCTATTTAATTTACAATTATGATTGATTAAATATACTTATGATTCAGAATTTCTACATGAATATTATTACTTCAATTGAAAATCAGTAGCTTCTACTTCTAGTCAAAATTAATAAAACCCTAATTAGGAACTACTAGACATTAATTCGTTACTAACTTATTAACATTTGACAACTTATACTAACTACTATATGAATGTGGCCATATGATTTCCTACACTTGTACAAAGCAGCATTCAATTTCAGGAACAAAAATGTACAGGTAGAGCTTAGTGTACAATTGATGTACGCATCATCATCATCATAATCATAGTATTGAATTAAACATATACAAGAGAGTTCTGGTTCAATTATATTAGATATTTGTGCCTTAAAATTAGGAATGAATCGAGTTTTAATGCAAAATTTATAAAATAAAAGAGAGATAAAAAAGTTAGTAGGTTGCTTCTTAATAGAAAATGAAGTCAATTTTTTTAGTAAAAAATGCCAAGAAATGAAAGTGGACTGATTAACAAAAATAGCAAAAACGAACTACTCCCTCCGTCCGCCATTAGGAGTCCCATTTGTTGACGACACAGATTTTAAGAAATGTTAAGAAAAGTGTGTGAAAAAAGTTAGTTGAATAGGGGTTAAGAAAAGTGGGTGAAAAAAGTTAGTGGAATAGGGGTCCTACTTATATATATTAGTTTTAAATGAAATGTGATGAGACCCTATTACTATTTATGGAAAAAGTGAATCGGTATTCCTATTAGCGGGAGTATTTTTTAGGATGAAAGTAGTAAATAATATCATCACAAATAGAGTCACTTAAATTATCAAGAATTAATACATATGTATATTACGAACCAAAAGAAAATTCATATGATGAATTTAATTAGAGCCAAGCTTAATTTTCAACTGATAATGGAAAGCTACCAAACTATGTGAAACATATAATTGTTCAACAAAGTCTGCTAAGTATTTGAAAAGTCAACCAAAGAGATATTATATTCAGTTTCTGACCTTGCAAATCCAAGCACTGGCTCTCCGTCCGATCGATGAACCCCACGGCGTAATTCGGATCATCGATCGCCCGGAGAACGTACTGCTTCCTCCCGACGAACTGGTCCCCGGGCACTATGCAGGCCTGGAGCTCCGCCAGGTCAGCACAGCCCCGCCTGACCCGGACCCGAATCGACGTCTCCTTCTGCTTGAACGAGCCGTGCAGGATTTTCTGAATCCCCGATTTTCCGTTCTTGAAGGGCGATTTGACGATCATGTTTCCGATCCTGAGCTCCTCCACGATGTCGCCTGTCTGCAGCATGTCGCCGGTCCATTCGTCGGCCTTTGAGGAGCCCTTCAGGCACTCGATGGAGAGGACCACCCTCATGCTCTTGGCCGGCGACGAGCTGGTGGAGGAGAACTGGGAGCTGTCGGAGGACGACGACGAGAACGGCGGCGATCGGTCCATTGGCATTTGCGCATGAGACTTGTTGTACATGAGTTGTGTTGCGTGTTTTGATTCAATTTTATTAGGAGGGATTTTTATAGGGGATGGAAGGTTCTTGGTGAGAGAGAGGGAGAATGATTTAATAAGATGGTAGATATGGAGGTCGGTGTGTGGTTAAGGATTTTTTTTAGAAATTTCAAAGTAGTTTTCTTAAAATAAAAAATTAAAGTTTCAAACCAAGTAATATGGAGTATATAAGTAATAGTATTGCAATTAAAGCGACATCACAAGTAGTTTTCTAATCGAAGGACAAGTCTAGTAGTATTGCTTAATTTTTACGATGAGTCATGATTAAACACATTTGTTTACCGGGGCCAATTTCGTAGATGATTAATTGTTGTGTTTTAAGTTATGATATGTTGATGAGTTTGTCCATGCGTTTTCGTTTTGAAATTGAAGGTTTCAATTCTAAATCCACACCCCTACTCCATGTGTTAGCCAATTAATAAATTATGTATTTATTCTATTATTTAAAAATTTAAAATGATAGCCTTATATGGAAACTGTTTAGTTCCCTTCACTAGGAACGAGAAGTTGTCCCGGTAGGGCTCGTGGGGGATCATTTCCTCATAATCGAGATGATACCATGAAGAAAATCCAACATGTTACTAACAATGGCCTAATAAAAGATTAAGTCATTACATCCATCTCTTTAGTTCCTTGGATTTTATAGGAGGTCGTCTCCCGCTTCTCATCTCAGTCGTCGTCGTATTTGGACTAAACGAGTTCTTCTTTTTCAGACTTTGTGGAACCAAAGGTGAACTCTTAGCAAGATCACATTTCACCTCTCCCTTGGCGCCTTTCTGCTCACTGATTTGTTGTGTTCGATTCCTGGGAATGCTGTCCGAATCTGAAGACGAAGGATCTGTGGTGCTGTCCATATCATAAAGCACATTATCTGTCAATGTAGGAAGATGCTGCACATGATCTGTACTTGCTGCGGGGAAAGACTGTCTTCGGCGCCTTGTTAGGCCCACTACCTACGCACGATTCGTCAAACAAACATGAAGCATATATGTTTGCCTTACAAAGAAAAATCATGGTTCTTTACCTTCTGCTCCAAAGTTACTATGTCTTTCCGAAGCTTGTTGATGATCATATTCTTGCGTCGAATGATGTCTTCCAATTCCATAATCCTCTGCAAAAGTTGGATAAATTTGTCATAAAGAATTGTAAACGATGGAACAAACACAAGCGAAACCACTGGAAAATGTAAGTAACCTTTGAACTCAGGACTTCAGATGACCGAAGATGAGTAGACAGTTCCTTGATGGTAGCATCCTTTTCCTCGCATTCTTTCTTCAAGTCGTCGATATCATGTACTAGCGCTAAACCGTCCAACTGCGAGAGAAGCGCGTAAGAATATATTTTTTTTTTTATGACCATTTTACGATTTGCGTAAGAATATTAACTGATCACTTCTTACTCTTAAATATGGATTTAAAGGCTCATGTATATACCTCAATATCAACAGAAGATGTGACACTGGGAGCCCAATCAGACAAATCAGACATCCGGCGCTCGTCCGGCTCAGCCTGGTTTGATATTGGCAGTTTGTACTTGAACTCCTCATCCCCATTTGATCCTTTGGCTGATGTGTTGAACTTGAAAACAAAACCCCCAATTTACTAGAAAATTAGTATCACATTATAAGATGCAAAAACAATCCATCAATGTACAAGATTTTACCAAAGAATCATTAGGTGTGAGGCTATGATGTTTAAGCTTACAACCACATTCCATTGTTGGTAAAGCCTCTACTTCAGGCTGATCCTTGAAATAACTCAGCTGCTCACATAGATTGTCCAGCTTTTTCTGCATGCCAGAGAGCACTTGATCCTGGAAAAAATTGTTTATAGGAAACAGAATGCATTAATCAGTCAATGATAATTCATATATCTTGGAGTTATATAACCTAAAATGAACTAAATGTGTGTTTTGATCATGTATTGTCTTGTCTATCTTCCGTACCAAGCAAACAAATTATACTCCAAGAGTAGTGATATAGGGCGACCACTACTTAAATGCATAACTAGAGAACACGAATTTAGTTCACTATAAGAGCGATTTAGTTTACTATAAAGGCCTGTAAAGGCATTTTAGTTCACAACACGAATTAGAAACACGGAATGAACCAAAACGCCACTATAGTAACCTAAATATTTCAAGTAGTAAATACTTCACTATATATTATACTCCATTAACTAAATTCGTGTTCTCTTATTATGCATTTATGAGTAGTTATACTTTGATCATCTGCCTACTCAGAAGCATATAATTATAATTCTACTTTTATGACATTTCACACATACACATGGTAGATGAATCAAAGGAGGAAAATGCTTATAAAAAGAAGAAAAGCAGCGATGAATTGAAGTTCCAAGAAACCTAAATTGATTACATTCAATAATTAACTTTTACTATAACGCATGATTTAAACAGTTGCAAACTCAATTATTTATTTTTTCAGCCATCAATAATTCAAAAACGTATCCACTTTCATTAATAAAACTGAAAAAAAAAAATTAAAATCAAATCCAACTAACCCTGAGTTGAACCGATTTTTTCAAATTAAAAATCTGCTCATTCTTCTTCGAATCACTGGCTGCAGCTCCGACGACGGCGACGGTCAAAACACGCTGAGCTGGAGTGAAAAGCTCCCACGCGGCGGCCTCTTTGGCGGTGAGGACGCCGCTGGGGTCGACAGTCTTGGCCGAGCTGGCTTCTTCGGCTCCGACGAGGCGCCCCTGGAGGGACACCCACGCCAGGCGCCGTTTCGATCGGACCGGCGCAGCCGGCTGCGTGAAGCAGCTGGAGAGGCGGCGCGGCGTGGGCGAGGGGAATGGGGTTAGTGAGACCAATGAGGGGGGGAAGGCGGCGGCGAAGCCTGATTCGCCGTCGTTCCAATCCATTAGCTTTTTCGATGCACAAAATTTAATTTTTGGTTTGGAAAAATTGCAATTTAGAGTGTGGATTTGGGAATAAAATTCGAATATAAATGTGGGAGGGAAAGTGTGAGTATTTGAAATTAAGGAGAACAGTAGTAGTACTATTAAGTAGCCGTTTATGGTTTATTCTGTTTTGATTTTTGCAATAATATTTGCAAAATATTGTAATGGAAAATTGAAGATATTAGTTGTAGACACGCTCCAGCCTGTAATCTGTATGCATATTTAACGAATAAAAATAAATATAGGAGTTTTCAAAAAAATATTCTTGGAATTTGGCATAGTTTTCACGACTCATGTAGGAATCCATCTAAATCCGAAAATTTAAATTTGAATCCAAATAAAGACAACATTAGTCCGTTAATAGTAATACCACATGGCATGATTACAAATTTGCAAAATAAACTCACACTTCACCAGTATTTCAAGTCACAATTTCATTTTTATTGTAGTATATTATTAAGTCATATTTCAATTATAACACTTTCTTGAAGTTACATTTCAATTACAACACTTTCTTGTACCATGTTAATAAGTCACATTTCAGTCACAACATAGGCAATAAGCTTGGACTCGTTATTAGCAACAATTTAATCTTAAAATTTCGCGTATATTAATTTTTATCAAAAAAATATCAATGTTTTGTTAGATAGTTAATCACTAAATTGAGAACTTAGAATCAGATTTATTTTAACAGTTTGGTATACTAAATTAAGAATTGAATCGAAAGTTAAGTTGGAGTTTATTTTAGTCAAAGAATTAGAAAAGTGGAAATGTCGCAAGGGCCGTTTGTTTGTATTTATATTTTATTAATTCATTTAAATTTTATCTAGATTAATTACTAAATTGTGCATTTATTAGATTAAGCAACTTCAAATCAATCAATATTAATTACATTTATAGATCACTACCTTTATTTAATATTTGTAGACTTCCGCACCATTTTTGTTTGCGAAATTCGAGTTCACAAAGTGAATGATTTGATAGGATCTTTGGAAAAGAATGAGAGATCTTATTGAAATTGAATACGGAGTATATTATTAAGATACTCATTTCTTTTTTCACAATTATTTTAAGAAAATAACAATAAATAATTAAAGTGGAAGTGAAGAGAAGTTAAAGTAAGAGAGAATGATGTAATAGAGACTCTTCTCTATATTATTCTATCTCTTACATTACTTTCTCTCTAATTTAATTATTTATTATCATTTTTTCAAAATACATGTGAAAAAGAAAGAAATCATCATAACTGAGACTAGGCCTGCAAATTCGGGTACTCGCGGGTATCCAAACCCGAAAATTCAGGTACCCGAACCCGAAATATCATACCCAATACCCGACCCTATGTGAATTCGGGTACCCTAATACCCGATGCGTGTACCCGAACCCAACTAATAGAGTACTCATAAACCCGAAATTATTATATTTCAAATTTATTTATAAATTATATTGTGATGAGAATAGAAATTATTAAAAATAACACAATACTACTATTTATTGACTATTAAGTTTAAACCGCAATTTTAATGCTTTAGCTATATTATGATTCTATGACATTAGGGTCGAGTACTTAATTTTAAAATAAAGAAATTTTCAGCATAAATTGAAACTCAAAAGAGATTAAAATAAATTTTTAAGATTTAAATAAACATGTAAATAAAATGGAGAAAGCATGACTATATATTGAAAAGATAACAAGTAAGAACATAAATAATGCAACATGATATTTAAATAAAACAGAACACATCTCTAGATAATAGAACAATAAAATATCAAAGCAACCATATCGGGTTGCAGTATACTAAAAACATTCATATATCTAAATGTGTTTAAATAAATTTACCATACGGGTCGTAGGTCCTATACAAAAATAAAAATATTTATCACAATACTGGTTTAATCGGGTATTAGTCGGGTACCCTAAACTCGAAAAATCCTAACATTAACTATCTAAACCGTACCCGAACCCATAATTTCGGGTTTCGGCACCCAAAACTCGCCGAATATTGGATCGGGATCGGGTATACCCGAAACCCGAGAACTAAATTTGCACCCCTAACCGGGACAGAGGGAGTATAACAAATATAACGTCGTACATGTATTAGTCATTTGTAGAGATGGAGCCAGAAAGGGATAGGTCCTTTTGAGTTCGAATATTTTAAGGTTGAATTTCATTAACATTTTTTTATAAAGTTTTTCTTATTGAAATTTTCAAGTCTGACTTAAATAGAGTTGCTATTTATTCTTGTCATTATGAATAAAAAGTACTTCTTCTCCTCCCTAATAATTATTCACTTTGATTCCAACAAGAGTTTTATAAAAGAATATATATTGAAAAAGTTAGTGAAATATGTGTCCCACTTTCATATATTAATTTTATAATAAAATGCATAAGTAGAACACACTGTAACAAAGAGTCATTCTCATAAATATGGTAAAAATGGATAAATGATTTATTAATATACAAACAAACATATGAAAGATGTTTAATATACTAAACTCTTACACACTGCTTTCTTCCGCACGCTACCACTATGAGTCATTTGAATTCTCAATGAAAGCTCCAATGTTATATTGCTCTTACAATTTATATAGGACATTGAGTCCGTAACAATTCCATTATACATATTTTTAATAAATATTACTACCTCAATCCCAACTAAGATTACGTACATTCTTTTTTAATTTGTCCCAAATAAGATGATGTATTTCTATTTTTGAAAACAATAAAAGAACTTTCTCTCCCCAATTAATACATTTAACCACTTTTTCTCTCTAATTAAAATATCCAATTCTTTTTCTCTTTGCATGTAACAGGCACACCTAAATTTTTTCTCTCTAATTGAACACATTATTAACCAACAATTTTTTTTTAATAAAAGACACCCAGTATAAGCGGGGGGTTTAAGCAGACCCCCAACCCGTAAATAGAATCAGAATATATATAGTTCTAAAATATGATCCAAGCCCAAAAATGACTTTGATTCAAAATTAGATCAAGAACAAGTAAACTGGACGTACCATAGGTCGGGTGTATCCATGCAATCGAAACTAAACCAAAATTAATATGAACAAGTGGAAAACCAACAACTTTTAACCTCATTTACTAACTAAGAAATGTAATATTTTAATCGGAATGGAGACAGTTTTCCTTAAACTTTTATACTTCTTCTGTTTCGCGGTAGTTGAGTCATTTCATTTTTTGCACTCGTTATAGAAAAATGATGTGGATAAGACTCTTATCTACCGTATTCTATCACTTACTTTACTCTTTATTTTAACTACTCCTTCCGTCCCACTCTAAGTGGAGCATTTCTATTCCAGCACGAGATTTTATGTAGTGTTGTTTTGTGAGTTAAGTGGAGAGAATAAAGTAATAGAGGGGAAAAAGTAGAGAGTGATGTTTCTATTTTTAGAAATGAGTCATTTAGAATTGGACATTCCAAAAAGGAAAATGGTTCACTTAGAGTGGGACGGAGGGAGTATGATAAGGTTTGTTTCATGCATCGGCTTTTGGGTGATTTTACGTGCTTCTGGGGGAGATAATGCGCAAACAATGAGTGCAAGTGTACAAGGTGCCTACTGGATCAGTTAGCTTGTGTCAACTAACCGAGAAGATGCAAATTGAGCAAAAGGGAGTGAAAATGCAGAAAAGCAGCTCAACTGATCAAGTGGAGGTTATCCAAAGGAGCAGGCATTGCAAAGAGTAGGACAGATGAGAGAGAATTCGAAGATACCCTTTATTTTAAGGGTACAAATGTCAAATCATGAAGGATATACCCTAGGGATTTGAGCTTGGAGTCGTCCTATATAAAGGGAAAAACATTGAAGAGGGGAGGTAGCTACAAGGGAGCTAACCATTCTACACACGGTCACACACACTAGTGCTTAGGCCTTAGAGAGAGTTCTTAGGTGCAAGTCCACTCAACTCCAGATTGCTCTCTGCCTCCTATCTCGGAGGGGGGGTGCACCTTAGTTCCAGCCATTTCAACCGTTCCGTTGTAGTTCCACCACTCCGAGGAGCGAAGATACAATAATCTCATTTATGTTTTGCATCGTTCAGTTCTGTTTCTCAAGTGTTTTCGTAGTTTCGAAGATCTTAGCTTAAAGATCTTTTGGTATTTCATTGTTGGATTTGAATATTGACGTGAGAAGTTTGGATCTGGTTATTTTTTGAAGTTATGGGAGTGTTTGTTGGATCTAGTGATATTGAGTTTTGTTTATGGTTTGTTGAATGCTTTTCGCAATTGGTAGTTGTTTAGGACCTCTAGATCTAGCTCATGTTGAAGTTTTTTGTTGGATCTCATGATGTTGAGCTTTGTTCATATTTGTTGGATGCTTTTCGCAATTGGTAGTTGTTAGGACCTCTTAGAGCTAGCTTGTTAACGTCTGATTTCGTAGATCCATGTTAGTTAGAGTTAGATCTCGTAGGGTATGTTCTGTTTTGGAATTGCATGACTATGGCTCGTTTCAGCTTGTTCGTCGCTTTAGTTGATCAGTTAGCGTAGATCCAGCAGTTCTTAGCTTAAATTTCTCGTTCGTGTTTCGTTTGGAGCATGCTCTGTTTTTCTGCGTAATTGGTGTTTCAATGCTCTGTTTTTGTTCTGTTTTAGCTTAGTTACATGAAGAAGATGAATAGGAGGTAGTTAGAGGTTCAGATTTGAAGTTGCTTTATGTTTTTGCTTTTTACATCTTTTTCTGCCAACCCAGCTAGTTTGAGAAATAACCACTCGCTTTTACATCTTGTTTGCCTATTTTAGGAAAGTTTTCAGTTTGATCTTTTAGGTACAGGTGTTCCTAGTTGCCTTACCTTAGATTTAAATATTTGTTCATGTTTAGTCGTTGTTCATGTTTCCGTCTAGTTGAACAGTTTAGGTAGAGTCTCATGTTCAGTCTTCTAAGTAAAGTAGATAATACTTAACCCACTTTAGTTGCGTGGCAGCAGCCAAACCTCTCAAAATGTCCCCAACACATACTTCACACATCCATCGTTGTGGGATTCGATCCTTACTTCCCTGTGCTAAGTTTTAACATCTTGTGGGTTAAGGTTTTGAAGGTAGCTTAGGATTGCGCGTCCGACGACACGTAGATAGATCTAGGGAGTCTGTGTGATCAGTTTGGACTAGTCAGCCTGCTTGACCGGTCTGCAATCTTATCTATTATCATTTTCAGTGCATGCATAAAGAAGCTAGTTTCAGAGTACTTATTACTCCATCCGTCCCACAAGAATATGAAATTTCCAATTTTGAAAACTCTTTTAACTCTAATGAGGTGGAACCCATTATCCACTAACAATACTTTAATTATTTTTTTCTCTCTACCTCTCTCTTACTTTCCCAATTTTGCATTAAAACTCGTGCTGAAACCAAAGTGTATATTCTTTAGGGACGGAGGGAGTATGATTTTTCCAAAATGAGTACAGAAAATGAAATGACTCAACTACAGCAGAATATAGGGGGCAGTATTTAGTTTAACAAATCATTATGCCATGAAAACAAATAATACGTTTTTATGTTATTTAAGTAAACTATATCTGGGTAGCCCAGTTAGGAACTTTATAAGACAAACCAATCACGCCCAAAGCGTAAACTATATATTTGTTATTTGGTGAATGCACGATGTATATTGGTGAAAAACTTGTATTTTTTTTTGAACCTTTTTTCATTTTTTTCATTTTATCCCCTTTTCTCAGGCCAATATTCGATAAGTGGCGAGGCTCAATCCATCGGTGCGAGTAAGGGGCGATGAGCCCGAAGCTTCGACACCGTCCGATTGGAACGAAGCGGTGAAGGCACGAATAACACTACAAAAAACTCACGATTTATTTACGGAATTATCCATCACTAATCAGCGAAATTTCTTCACTTCACACGGTTAGTAAAAATTCAGTACCGACGGATCCATCATTAAAAAGATTGTCCCTAAAAATTTTTACTGACCGCTTTGTCCGTCACTAAAGTTACTAACCCACTCAATGACGTATAGCGTAGGCGGCTGCCATGGTAAGTTTCGCATCAGTGACGGACTTATCTGTCACTAATTAGTGACTGACGCTTTCAAGTCATTTATCCGTCACAAGTTCTTGAGCTGTTGGTCGCTATCACTAATTCCATCACTATGAGCGTCTTTTTTTTGTAGTGCAAGAGCCGACGATTCTCGCCAAATGCTCATTGTTCGCGAACATGCCAATTCATTGAATAAATGCCCTCTATTTGGATATTTGGACCAAGCAACGTGAGAAATTACACCCTAAAACAATTGGAGTCGCATTGCTGACTGATTTGAGGACTCGAAGAGAGTTGGGTGTGAGATAGAAGCCTTTAATGTTGGGTAATTTTAGAATTTTAATTATGTAACTTTTTATTTTTACAATATTAAATAATTGTGTATTTTAGTTAACAAAAATAAAAAGTGAAACCTATGGAACAAAATAATTAAGTGAATCAATGATGAAATGTGAGTATTATTTCTTAAACAAAGAAGCGATAAAAACAAGTACTTCCTCCGTTCAATCGAAGATGGCTCAATTTCTTTTTTATTTATTTTAACAAAGATGATCAATTACTAAACAGAAATAGCTTTATTTTTATTTTATTTTATTTCATTGTTCTTACACTTTATTCTATTTATTTAATATATAAATAAAATTGCATAAATAATGTATCGTCTAAGGAAGATATCATTTTTCTTGGAACCAAGATTTATTATAAAAAGGATAAAATCATATGAAAATTTTTTAATTATGGATTACTGATCCGCGGACTTTACACTACCCATTATTTAATGTTAGACGTTCGAAGAAATAATAATTAATTAGAACGCATATCACATCGTATGTCGACATCGAACTTATAACCCCTATCGATTTTGTTTGGACTACAAACAATAAATTATTGCTTTCATTCAACGATAAAAAAAATACAGTAGTAAAAATTTTGTAGCACAAAATACTATTCCGTCCTTTTCGAATAAGATGATACAATTATTTTTTGTTTTTGTCAAATAAAATAATACGTTTCTATTTTTTGAAAATAATAAAACAACTTTTTTTCATTCATTAATACGTTCAACCACTCTTTTTGTTCTCTCTCCAATTAAAATATTCAACTCTTTTTCTCTTTTTATTTAGTTACACTACACATTTACATTTTTCTCTCAGTTTGCTTTAGAAATTTTAGAAATTCTGTATTTAGTTATTTGGACTAAATAGTTAAGAGATTAATTACTTCAGGTTTAACTGAATCGGGAGATTCAATTATACTGGGTCTAACTAAATAAGATTGTTTAAATCAGGTTGTTTAATTTATTGCAGCTTAATTAAACTTAAGAGTTTATTCAATTGGGTTTAATTAAATCCGAAATCAAAGACAAGAGAAATGGGCGGCCCACTCCAGCCCATTAAAAGTTAGAACTCGGCCCAACTCGGATTATCAAGGAAGAGGCACAAGTCTTATTTTGTGAGGACAGACCCGACCCGACCCGACCCACCCATATCTAATTGCCTCATTCTCCTAAATCCACTCTCTTCTCCATCAACTCATTTCAGTTGAGTCGTAATCCTTTTTGTGCACTTGTCAACAAAATTGAATTAGTAGATAATGATTGGTATGTATCTACACCATTTTGTGGTCAAATAAAGTTTGTGCTCGTGGAATTGTGGAACCATGCCACATGGTAATATCTTGATAACAATATCCTCTGTCGACTTTCACATGGATATACCATGTGGATTTCGTTAATTCTTATGTACATTAATTAATCCCTAAAGTTTGGAGAAATTAACTTCACCACATATAACACCTGTACAATGAGACCTTAGACTATCTTCTCAAAAATAACATATATAAACCTCATTAATTTTATAAAACTGTTAAATCTCTATTAAAACCAATTTTAAATTGTTGAATATTTTTCAATATATATCATGTATTATTAATAGAAATGGGTGAGACAGAAATCAACCCATAACATGGGGGAAAAATAGCATAAAAAAAGATTTTTTTTCATTTTTTTAAAAGATAGTAAAATACTAAAGAGAATAATATGACGTAGAAAACATTATGACGTAGTAATGAGTCGAATCATCATAAATTTAAGGGTTATTTGTCTATAAAATTATAATATTTTCGTAATATTTTGATTTTGCATAAAACTTATATAAAAATTACTACTAAATTATTGATTTGTTCTGATTTTACAGTCACTCAATATTTTCGTGATAAAAAGTTTTAGAGGATGTATGCAAAAGTAGAATTCCATAAAAGTCTAGGAATTTAGAAGCCAGTTACTATAAAATTCACGAGTGGAGTGAATCAAAATTAATTTTGAATTACAAGACAGTCTCAGTCAGTTGTCCCTTAATTAGGCAAATTCAGAGATAGTATGACAATGTATAAATGATTTGCTTGCCTATCATTATAGAACATGAACTCACATGCAATCATTTCTTCATGTTGTAGAGAAAAAAATTAATTTGACACTGATTTCTGAGTAATACCGAAAGGCTTACAATAAGCATGTTCCACAAGGGCCCAAGCCCCTATCAAGGTAAATAATTTTTTTTATTCTCTTAAAATTACTACTAAAAATTTAATATAGGAATATTAGTCCTAAAACTATAAACTTTGACCAAAATTTGGTATTTCCCATGAATTTTAAAATTGGTATAGAATATCACAAACTTTGCACTTTGTTTTATATTTCCCACGACATGTCTATCACCATATTTGACTAACTTACGAGGCTTTTTTTTTATCATACTTGACACAATTAAATATCAAACAAAGTGCAAAGTTTGTGAGATTCGAGACCAATTTTAAAGGTCGTGAGAAATACCAAATTTTAACTAAAGTTCATGATTTTAGGGACCAATATCATTTAGTATATTACCGAGTATAAATTATTATGCACAATCTTTCAAAATAAATCATAGTTAAGTTTTTCTTTAAAGATTACGAATACAAATTTCTATTCTACCCAAAAAATGTTTTGTGGCCGCACTAAGTTTGTCTCATTAAAGCATTTACTACTCTCATAGTATGATTTACGCATTTTATCTTTATTCTTATTTTTATAAAAATAAAATTCTTATTTTTATCAGAATAAAGATAGTTGTAGATAAATTATACATTTATATAATATTCTTAAAAATTATGTAACATCTGATGCTCCAGATTTCCTGCATGGAATTTAAATATTTTATAGTTTTTGGTGGAAAATTATATGGCCAATTTTACGGTTTAGTTTGATAGCTGAGCATGTTGAGATAAGATTATGGGCCCAACATTGCTCCCCAATTATTGTGGCCCGATTCATTAAAATGAGGCGAGAATCAGGGTCATGGCTGTTGTAAAATTTATAAATCTAGACAATAATAAATCAATGATAAGTCTATGTCTGGCATTATCCTCAAATTCACAGTCCTTTAATTATAGTATACTCCCTCCGTCCATAAAAAATAATTCTATTTATGAACGATACGAGTTTTGATAAGAAATTAATAAAGTAAATGAAAAGATGAGAAAAAGTAGGTAAAGTAAGAGATACGAGGAGAAAAAATGGGTAAAATATAAGAGAGGAGAAAAAATGGAAAAAGGATGAGAGAGAAACTTTCTATTTTTAAAAATGATACTATTTTCTTATAGACATCCCTAAACGGCAAAATGAAAGGAGTATGTGTATTTCTGTTTTTTTATTTGAAACAATTGCCATGTCAATTACTTCATTCGGTCCCATTGTTCTTTTATAGACCAGTGCAGGTTTAAAAATACACACTATTGTTGATCTGTAAAATTATGGATCTAGTTTTGATATTTCATATGAACTTTAAAATTGATCTAAAATATTACAAATTTTACATTCTATTTATTAGTTTTCAATCAGGCCCATATAAGATTTTTTCAGCAAAATGTCTTCTATCGTTGGTAACAATGATACATTTATGATGCTTTTGGCCTCTTTTTAAATTTGTAGAATGTGGGATAAAAAAACCTCATAGAAAGCCACGTTAATATAGTAGTGCCAAGTAAGATTAAAAAAAAGAGACATGTGTTAGTATGATATGGTTATTGAACTGCCATTAAAAATAACATACATAATGTAAAGTTTATGATATTTTATACAAATTTCATAGTTCGTAATAAATACCAGACTTTGGCTAAAGTTCATGGTTTGACTTTGTAAAAAAAGTGGGAGAAAAACGATAGTGGAATGTAGGTTTTACTCTTATACACTCCCCCCGTCCCACTCTAAGTAACATATTTTCTTTCTTTGGATATATCATTCTAGTTGACATATTTTCTAAAATAAAAATATCGTTATCTCTACGTAATTCTTTCTTCTACTTTATTCTCTCTCTACTAAAATTATAAAACAAAACTACCTAAAATCTGGTGCCAAAGAGGGGTGGGTCGGTACGGTATACCGTGCCGACCGTGCCATACCGCATACCGTACCAAAAATCACGGTATGTCAAAATTCCATGCCGATACCATACCGAATTTTTGGTATATCGGAATTACGGTATACCGGAAATTCGGTATGATAATTTTTGATACCGTTACCATACCGTAATAACGGTATGCGGTATGGTAACAGTATACTGAAAAAAAACCTATTGTATCCAAAATATTTATAAACGTAAAATATATATATATATATATATATATATATATATATATATATATATATTACATTTAAATTTTTTTAAATTTTATTTTATATATATATATATATAGAGGGGTGCGTTATAATGATAACCCCAATTTTCGTAATAACCCTATAACTAAATCTGGAACACACATTTTTATAATCACACGGTCCAGATTCAAACTTAGATTTACTTCATAAAAAAAAGCGCGGGGGTAAATATGTCATTTCGCTCATGATAAAATTTGCGTATACAAATTTCGCTCATTTAATTTCTGAATTTCGCTCATTTTATCATTTTATCAGTCAAAACTATCATTCTATGAATTAAACCCATCATTTTATCACAAAGCAGTAAACGTATCATTTTATCAACTCAGAGTATCATTTTTATAAGCTAACTGTCATTTTATCCGCTTAGATTATCATTTTATAAGGTAAAAGTATCATTTTATTAAACCAAAATGTCATTTTATACACCAAAAATACCTATCATTCTATCGGCTGAAAGTATCATTCTATCGGCTGAAAGTATCATTCTATCTGGCAAAAGTATCATTTTATCAGTTTTATGTCATTTTGTCACGTTAAAGTATCATTTTATCAGCTTATATGCAATTTCTCCAGCTAAACTATCATTTGTATAAGCTAACTATCATTTTATCTGCTTAGATTATCATTTTATAAGGTAAAAGTATCATTTTATTAAACAAAAATGTCATTTTATACACAAAAAATACGTATCATTCTATCGGCTGAAAGTATCATTCTATCCGGCAAAACTATCATTCTATCGGCTGAAAGAATCATTCTATCCGGCAAAACTATCATTTTATCAGTTTTATGTCATTTTGTCACGTTAAAGTATCATTTTATCAGCTTATATGCAATTTCTCTAGCTAAACTATCATTTTTATATGCTAACTGTCATTTTATCCGCTTAGATTATCATTTTATAAGGTAAAAGTATCATTTTATTAAACAAAAATGTCATTTTATACACCAAAAATACCTATCATTCTATCGGCTGAAAGTATCATTCTATACGGCAAAACTATCATTTTATCAGTTTTATGTCATTTTGTCACGTTAAAGTATCATTTTATCAGCTTATATGCAATTTCTCCAGCTAAACTATCATTTTTATAAGCTTACTGTCATTTTATCTGATTACATTATCATTTTATAAGGTAAAAATATCATTTTATTAAACAAAAATGTCATTTATACACAAAAAATAGCTAGCATTCTACCCGGCAAAACTATCATTCTATAGGCTTAAAGTATCATTCTATCGGGCAAAGGTATCATTTTATCAGTTTTATGTCATTTTGTCACGTTAAAGTATCATTTTATCAGCTTATATGCAATTTCTCCAGCTAAACTATCATTTTTATAAGCTTACTGTCATTTTATCCGCTTAGATTATCATTTTATAAGGTAAAAGTATCATTTTATTAAACAAAAATGTCATTTTATACACAAAAAATAGCTAGCATTCTACCCGGCAAAACAATCATTCTATCGGCTGAAAGTATCATTTTATCCGGCAAAAGTAACATTTTATCAGTTTTATGTCATTTTGTCACGTTAAAGTATCATTTTATCAGCTTATATGCAGTTTCTCCAGCTAAACTATAATTTTTATAAGCTTACTGTCATTTTATCCTCTTAGAATATCATTTTATAAGATAAAAGTATCATTTTATTAAACTAAAATGTCATTTTATACACCAAAAATACCTATCATTCTATCGGCTGAAAGTATCATTCTACCCGGCAAAACTATCATTCCATAGGCTTAAAGTATCATTCTATCGGGCAAATGTATCATTTTATCAGTTTTATGTTATTTTGTCACGTTAAAGTATCATTTTATCAGCTTATATGCAATTTCTCCACATAAACTATCATTTTTATAAGCTTACTGTCATTTTATCCGCTTAGATTATCATTTAATAAGGTAAAAGTATCATTTTATTGAACAAAAATGTCATTTTATACACCAAAAATACCTATCATTCTACCCGGCAAAAGTATCATTCTATAGGCTGAAAGTATCATTCTATCGGGCAAAAGTATCATTTTATCAGTTTTATGTCATTTTGTCACGTTAAAGTATCATTTTATCAGCTTATATGCAATTTCTCCAGCTAAACTATCATTTTTATAAGCTAATTGTCATTTTATCTGCTTAGATTATCATTTTATAAGGTAAAAGTATCATTTTATTAAACAAAAATGTCATTTTATACACAAAAAATACGTATCATTCTATCGGCTGAAAGTATCATTCTATCCGGCAAAACTATCATTCTATCGGCTGAAAGAATCATTCTATCCGGCAAAACTATCATTTTATCAGTTTTATGTCATTTTGTCACGTTAAAGTATCATTTTATCAGCTTATATGCAATTTCTCCAGCTAAACTATCATTTTTATAAGCTAACTGTCATTTTATCCGCTTAGATTATCATTTTATAAGGTAAAAGTATCATTTTATTAAACAAAAATGTCATTTTATACACAAAAAATAGCTAGCATTCTACCCGGCAAAACAATCATTCTATCGGCTGAAAGTATCATTTTATCCGGCAAAAGTAACATTTTATCAGTTTTATGTCATTTTGTCACGTTAAAGTATCATTTTATCAGCTTATATGCAGTTTCTCCAGCTAAACTATAATTTTTATAAGCTTACTGTCATTTTATCCTCTTAGAATATCATTTTATAAGATAAAAGTATCATTTTATTAAACTAAAATGTCATTTTATACACCAAAAATACCTATCATTCTATCGGCTGAAAGTATCATTCTACCCGGCAAAACTATCATTCCATAGGCTTAAAGTATCATTCTATCGGGCAAATGTATCATTTTATCAGTTTTATGTTATTTTGTCACGTTAAAGTATCATTTTATCAGCTTATATGCAATTTCTCCACATAAACTATCATTTTTATAAGCTTACTGTCATTTTATCCGCTTAGATTATCATTTAATAAGGTAAAAGTATCATTTTATTGAACAAAAATGTCATTTTATACACCAAAAATACCTATCATTCTACCCGGCAAAAGTATCATTCTATAGGCTGAAAGTATCATTCTATCGGGCAAAAGTATCATTTTATCAGTTTTATGTCATTTTGTCACGTTAAAGTATCATTTTATCAGCTTATATGCAATTTCTCCAGCTAAACTATCATTTTTATAAGCTAAATGTCATTTTATCTGCTTAGATTATCATTTTATAAGGTAAAAGTATCATTTTATTAAACAAAAATGTCATTTTATACACAAAAAATACGTATCATTCTATCGGCTGAAAGTATCATTCTATCCGGCAAAACTATCATTCTATCGGCTGAAAGAATCATTCTATCCGGCAAAACTATCATTTTATCAGTTTTATGTCATTTTGTCACGTTAAAGTATCATTTTATCAGCTTATATGCAATTTCTCCAGCTAAACTATCATTTTTATAAGCTAACTGTCATTTTATCCGCTTAGATTATCATTTTATAAGGTAAAAGTATCATTTTATTAAACAAAAATGTCATTTTATACACCAAAAATACCTATCATTCTATCGGCTGAAAGTATCATTCTATACGGCAAAACTATCATTTTATCAGTTTTATGTCATTTTGTCACGTTAAAGTATCATTTTATCAGCTTATATGCAATTTCTCCAGCTAAACTATCATTTTTATAAGCTTACTGTCATTTTATCCGATTACATTATCATTTTATAAGGTAAAAATATCATTTTATTAAACAAAAATGTCATTTTATACACAAAAAATAGCTAGCATTCTACCCGGCAAAACTATCATTCTATAGGCTTAAAGTATCATTCTATCGGGCAAAGGTATCATTTTATCAGTTTTATGTCATTTTGTCACGTTTAAAGTATCATTTTATCAGCTTATATGCAATTTCTCCAGCTAAACTATCATTTTTATAAGCTTACTGTCATTTTATCCGCTTAGATTATCATTTTATAAGGTAAAAGTATCATTTTATTAAACAAAAATGTCATTTTATACACAAAAAATAGCTAGCATTCTACCCGGCAAAACAATCATTCTATCGGCTGAAAGTATCATTTTATCCGGCAAAAGTAACATTTTATCAGTTTTATGTCATTTTGTCACGTTAAAGTATCATTTTATCAGCTTATATGCAGTTTCTCCAGCTAAACTATAATTTTTATAAGCTTACTGTCATTTTATCCTCTTAGAATATCATTTTATAAGATAAAAGTATCATTTTATTAAACTAAAATGTCATTTTATACACCAAAAATACCTATCATTCTATCGGCTGAAAGTATCATTCTACCCGGCAAAACTATCATTCCATAGGCTTAAAGTATCATTCTATCGGGCAAATGTATCATTTTATCAGTTTTATGTTATTTTGTCACGTTAAAGTATCATTTTATCAGCTTATATGCAATTTCTCCACATAAACTATCATTTTTATAAGCTTACTGTCATTTTATCCGCTTAGATTATCATTTTATAAGGTAAAAGTATCATTTTATTAAACAAAAATGTCATTTTATACACCAAAAATACCTATCATTCTATCGGCTGAAAGTATCATTCTACCCGGCAAAACTATCATTCTATCGGGCAAAGGTATCATTTTATCAGTTTTATGTCATTTTGTCAAGTTAAAGTATCATTTTATCAGCTTATATGCAATTTCTCCAGCTAAACTATCATTTTTATAAGCTTACTGTCATTTTATCCGCTAAGATTATCATTTTATAAGGTAAAAGTATCATTTTATTAAACAAAAATGTCATTTTATACACAAAAAATACATATCTTTCTATCGGCTGAAAGTATCATTCTATCGTCTGAAAGTATCATTCTATACGGCAAAACTATCATTTTATCAGTTTTATGTCATTTTGTAACGTTAAAGTTTAATTTTATCAGCTTATACGCAATTTCTCCAGCTAAACTATCATTTTTTTAAGCTTACTGTCATTTTATCCGCTTAGATTATCATTTTATAAGGTAAAAGTATCATTTTTTTAAACAAAAATGTCATTTTATACACCAAAAATACCTATCATTCTATCGGCTGAAAGTATCATTCTATCGGCTGAAAGTATCATTCTGTCTGGCAAAACTATCATTTTATCAGTTTTATGTCATTTTGTCACGTTATAGTATCATTTTATCAGCTTATACGCAATTTCTCCAGCTAAACTATCATTTTTATAAGCTTAATGTCATTTTATCCGCTTAGATTATCATTTTATAAGGTAAAAGTATCATTTTATTAAAAAAATATCATTTTATTCACCAAAAATACCTATCATTCTATCGGCTGAAAGTATCATTCTATCGGCTGAAAGTATCATTCTATAGGCTGAAAGTATCATTCTATCGGGCAAAACTATCATTTTATCAGTTTTATGTCATTTTGTCACGTTAAAGTATCATTTTATCACTTTATATGCATTTCTCCAGCTAAACTATCATTTTTATAAGCTTATTGTTATTTTATTAGCTTAGATTATCATTTTATAAGGTAAAAGTATCATTTTATTAAATAAAAATGTCATTTTATACACCAAAAATACCTATCATTCTATCGGCTGAAAGTATCATTCTATACGGCAAAACTATCATTATATCGCTAAAAGTACCATTTTATCTACTCAGAGTATCATTCTATCAAGCAAAACTATCATTTTATCAACTCAGACTATCATTTTATCTGCAAAAGTATCATTTTATCAACTCAGAGTATCATTCTATGAAGCAAAACCATCATTTTAAGCAGTAAACCTAAAATGTATAAGCTAAAATTATCATTTTATCAAGTGCAACTATAATTTTATCAATTCTAACTATCATTTTACCTGATTAAACTATCATTTTATCCCCTCAAACTATCATTTTATACCCTGAAACTATCATTTTATCGCCTGAAAATGATATTTTATCAAGTGCAACTATTATTTTAGCCCCTGCAACTATATAAGCTGACACTTTAACCTGATAAAATGATATTCTAAGCGGATAAAATGATAGTAACTTTATAAAATGATATATAAGCTGAAGAAATGACATATAAGCTGATAAACTGATACTTTAACGTGACAAAATGTCTTACAAGTTACTATTACAACTACAACCCATCTTTACGGGATTCAAATTCTCTAATCATCTTTTCAACATTGATTTCCCCCTTTTTCCTATCATTCTGAAACTTGTGCTGTATCATTGAAAATGTCTGAAAAGCCTTCTTGTTAGTCTCTCCAACAAGCAATGCTTCAGTATATTTGGCACGAAGTTTTATGAACGCCTCTGTCCCGTTCTTTGTTAAACCTGAATTCCAGTTACGAACTGGACCACCCATGTAAGTCTCCATGTGGCGCATCACATAAACTCCACAGTCAACTTTATTTTTATCGTTCTGCCATGGTAGAGTCATGTGTCTGATTTTTGAGGTTTTGACAATACTCTCGATTATAGGATTAACACCATTTCCAAGATAATTTCGGAAGAAATTTTTTTATTCAAATAACACAAAACATACACGAGGTTGATTAAAAAAGCTATTATGTTTTGGTACTAAATGATATTGAATGCATTTAACTAAACATACCAGAATAGTTGGTGCACCTCCATATTTCTGCTTTACAATCTCTTCCGTAACCAGAGCATTGTCAATCACATCTAGCATTTGAGTTTTGAGATTGAAGCACATGATATAAAAATGATCGTGCGCCCATATTGGAAAAAATATCTAATTTTCAAAACATTATATACAAATGTCATTTTCAAAAATATAGGTACGTTGTTCTATAATGTATATCTCATTATGACTTACCATGTCATAATTTTCCCGTTTGAAATCTTCAATCTTTGACACAAATTCATTTAATGCTGTGCTGAATTTTCCTCCGCCTCGGGTTGAGTCCAATCAGGTTTCCTTGCAGCAACATTGTATACCTGTCATGTTTACATTTTTGTAAATAAATTTAACTTTTAATGTAACGCTATTACTTATTTACCCGTTTACTGTACCGTAGGGGTGGTGTTAATGAAAAGATGTCTGGGAGATGCATTTGATTTGAATTTTTCATTGTAGTTGAGATACACAGCCCATGTATCTATGATGTTGATACTGACGTACGTACGTGGAGCAAGGGTGTGGAAATCAATCTTGAATATGCTGATCATGTCATTCTCATAAACCATCTCATAACTGATCTCAAAATCATATTTGATGTTAGGTAAAAGAATTTAATAAGAATATAATTATGTAATTCAAAACTTACAGTTCGTCCTCTTCATGTGTCATCAACCAGTACATAATTTCTTTTTCTTCTTTACTCAGTTTTCCTTTTATATTTACCGCCCTGACATTGTAGGGAGAGCACAGTGATTCAACAATTTTCTTTGTTGTCCTGGGCACTTTCCCCCTTTCAACTGCAGGTTCTTGGGAAACCTTCTTCTTCCCTTTGGCCTTTTTCAAAATATCTTCTCTGTCTTTTAAAATTTGATCATCTCCGGTTTCACCATGTATATCCTCCATGACAGTGGATATTATGGCACGTGCTCTTTCGTCCTTTCAATCAAAAATATAAATTGTTATTGACATAAGAGATATTATTTTACCCAATGGAACTCATATTATCATTTTATCAGCCAAAAATCTAAAGCTATCATTATGAAATAAAAATTTGTTTTTATCACTAAACCTATCATTTTACCCACAGAAACTATCATTTTATTCCAAAGAAACTATCATTTTATCATTTCATGCAAAAGTATCATTTTATCATTTGAAACTATCATTTTATGATGCAAAAGTATCATTTTATCAATGAACCCTATGATTTTACCCACTGAAACTATCATTTTATGCAAAAGTATCATTTTATCATTTGAAACTATCATTTTATCCCCTTACACTATCATTTTATGATGCAAAAGTATTATTTTTCAAATAAAACAGAGCAACCAAAAAACATCATCAAACGTATATCATCTTAACCATATAAACAATCATTTTATGTACTTAAACTACCATTTTTTAAAGTTACCTCAAATTGATCATTGAGAGACGACTCAACTTCTTTCTCTGGTACTTTTTCCATCTCTACTTGAGCTGCTATATTAACCATTTCCTCCTCTATATCCTTTTCCATATTAAAATTTGGATTATCATGAGGAGTTTGGTCATATTCGGGAATCAGAGTGAATGTAGGGAACTCATCCCTATTTTTCAGTATATAAGTCCTCTCTGCAGCTTTAGTAAGTTCAATCATGATATCGATAAATTCAGGATCATCAATATCATCATTGCTCAAAGCATCTGACATAGATTTCTGACTTTCTGTGACACTTGGCATACCTTCCTCTCTGATTCCCATTGCATTTCTTGTTGTGTCACAGATAATCTTGAAGCTATTAAAATTCCTGATTTCAACCGGTGCTGCTTCAAGGACATCAACAATTTTCAACATTGAGGCTTGACACTCACTGGCAGCCTCCTTCCATTGATCTATGAAAGTCTTTTGTTGACTTCCACTGGTTGTCCCCTCTTTGGGCTGATCTTTCATCTTCAATGATTGTACATCTTCAGGTACATCATCTTCACATTCAGATTCATCAACTTCATCGTTCTCTTCATGTTTTTGCTTTATATATCGGTCATACTTGTGACCGAGACCAAACTCTGAAGCACTCATTTCTGCTCTTTGCCTTTCCTTCAGCAGTTCGGCAGTCCAACCCTTAACTGTTGGATAGCATCTTGGCACCATCTTTTTTTGAAACACAATTCTATCGACGTAACAGGCCTACATTAACAAAAACTAAATATTAGTTTTTCTGTAAATAGATTCATAGACAATGAAAAATAAATATATTCTTACCACTACAAAGATGACTGGTCCGGTAAGTATCATTCTACCCGACAAAAACTATTATTCTATCGGCTGAAAGTATCATTCTATCCGGCAAAACTATCATTTTATCAGTTTTATGTCATTTTGTCACGTTAAAGTATCATTTTATCAGCTTATATGCAATTTCTCTAGCTAAACTATCATTTTTATAAGCTAACTGTCATTTTATCCGCTTAAATTATCATTTTATAAGGTAAAAGTATCATTTTATTAAACAAAAGTGTCATTTTATACACCAAAAATACCTATCATTTTATCGGCTGAAAGTATCATTCTATCCGGCAAAACTATCATTCTATCGGCTGAAAGTATCATTCTATCGGGCAAAAGTATCATTTTATCAGTTTTAAGTCATTTTGTCAAGTTAAAGTATCATTTTATCAGCTTATATGCAATTTCTCCAGTTAAACTATCATTTTTGTAAGCTTACTGTCATTTTATGCGCTTAGATTATCATTTTATCAGGTAAAATTATCATTTTATTAAACAAAAATGTCATTTTATATACCAAAAATACATATCATTCTATCTGCTGAAAGTATCATTCTACCCGGCAAAACTATCATTCTATCGGGCGAAAGTATCATTTTATCAGTTTTATGTCATTTTGTCACGTTAAAGTATCATTTTATCAGCTTATATGCAATTTCTTCAGCTAAACTATCATTTTTATAAGGTTACTGTTATTTTATCCGCTTAGATTATCATTTTATAAGGTAAAAGTATCATTTTATTAGACAAAAATGTCATTTTATACACGAAAAATACCTATCATTCTATCGGCTAAAAATATCATTCTAACCGGCAAAACTATCATTCTATCGGCTGAAAGTATCATTCTATTCGGCAAAACTATCATTTTATCAGTTTTATGTCATTTTGTCACGTTAAAGTATCATTTTATAAGCTTATATGCAATTTCTTCAGCGAAACTATCATTTTTATAAGGTTGCTGTCATTTTATCCGCTTAGATTATCATTTTATCAGGTAAAAGTATCATTTTATTAAACAAAAATGTCATTTTATACAACAAAAATACCTATAATTCTATCGGCTGAAAGTATCATTCTATCGGGCAAAAATATCACTTTATGCAGTAAACGTAACATTTATAAACTAAAAGTATCATTTCATCAACTCAGAGTATCATTCTATCCGGCAAAACTATCATTTTATACAGTAAACCTATCATTTATACACCAAAAATATCTATCATTTTATTGGCTGAAAGTATCATTTTATCGGCTGAAAGTATCATTTTATATCAAATGGCTTCAATGTGTCTTCTCATTGACTCTACCACAATTTCTTGAATCATGACGTCCCATCTCATGACATTTACCACACCGTCGTAGAGGCTTATTTGCTTTCCTTATTGCACTCTCCCTCTTTGATACTTTGTCACTAGCTGATCCTTTGGTTCTAACAACATCTGGAGGATGTACATCAATTACATCAGGTACTGCCATTCCATAAAATTCCTCAACCATCTTTTTCTTTTCAATGACTGAAGGTATTGCACAATTTCCAAATATATGCTCTTCCAAATCATCAAGACCAGCACATAACAAAGACAGATGATCCATACTTCCCTCAGACTTTTGGACTAATCGATAAAAGTTGGAGAACAACTTTTTCTTAACTTCCTGCTTTTCATCCAAATCTGCAAGGTAAAAGATAACATTATTACAATAAATACTATCATTTCTCTGACTGAAAAAATAGAGTTTTTACAATAAGGTTAAAAATGGAGCACACGTTCAAATGGTTGTATCTCCTCAGATGGTAGACCATGTGCTGCCTTTAGTAAATAGCTCTTCAACCACCTTCGACCAAAATATTTCTCAGGAATGAGATTAGCAGACTTATTCTTCAACAAACAAAATATATGACTGCATAACAAACTAATTCTGGAAAACTTCTTACAACTACACTCGAATGTGTCTTGCTTACAATCATACTTAACATCCCATGTTCTACCATATTGGTCCTTGACCATATGCATCTTGATGTTATCCTCAACAGTTATCGAAACAATCTCACATACCATACTTATTTCCTGTTGTACATGTTTGAAAATATTATCAGTGTAGATTGTAGATGCATGCTTCTCAATAGGCAATTGGGTTGACAAATCAGGAATAGTTGAGTAATCCAAGTAGTTCAATCGTGAATTGGCATTCCTTTGATCTCCAACAGCAGATTAAAGAAATTCATGAACTGTACAAGATTTGCACGAGGCTTTGTGTAGTTTTTAAAAAAGCTATTCTCTGATTCAGACATCGATGTAGTCCTAAGAAGCGACCCCATGGGAAAATCTCGAAAATAAGCAGGAACCCATAATTCTCTATCTTCAAACATCGATCCAAACCAGTGGACGTCTTCTAATCCATACCGTTCCATAATATCATTCCATATTATATCAAACTCATCAGGCTCTAACAAATCAGACCAAACACATGCATTAAACTCTTTTTTGAAATCTTCACTACCAAGCAAGGATTTGGGCAACTTATCTGACACCTTAACCATAATATGCCACATGCACCATCGGTGCCTTGTTTGTAAAAGTACTTGTTGAACAGCAAGTTTCATCCCCCAATCTTGATCAGTGATAATCATTTTGGGTGCAATCCCCATACATCGAACAAAACAACCAAACAACCAAGAATATGAGTCTCTGCCTTCACTTGATAACAATCCAGCTCCAAATGTAACTGCTCTGGAATGGTTATCTTTTCCAGTGAATGGAGCAAAAATCATGCAATACCTTCAAAACATAACATAAAATTGAGTTATATTTTCATGCATACAGAAAAGTATCAGTTTATCAGCTATGACTATCATTTTACAGCAAAAAGTATCATTGTATCCACTGAAATATAATTGTATCAGCAAAAACTATCATTGTATCAGCAAAAAGTATCATTTTAGGTCTTTTAGCAACAAAAGTAATATACCTGTTAGTGTTGTATGTTGAATCAAATGAAATTACATCTCCAAACATATGATAATTTCGTCTTGAAATAGCATCAGCCCAGAAGAGTTTAGTTAACTTTCCATGAGATCCTACCTCAATTTCATAATAGAAGGCATCAGATAATTCCCTTTGAGAACGCATATAATCAAAAATCATTTGAGCATCTGAACCATCAATATTGGACATAATATCACGATAACCATTTCTAATATCAATAATATCACATCCAACATTTTCAGGTCCACCCATTATCTCCTTCAAAAGTTTGAATGTTTGAGTGGGACCAATATTACACCTGCCACAATCCTCCATAAAACTTCGATGGATAGGATCCAGACTGCGATTGGCCGTCATAAAATGCCTATGCTCATCCGCAACCATTAAGTGATTATGATACTCAACAAACTGATAAACCTCATACCCGCTGTTAATACCATCTGAAAAATATCTCAAGTTGAGCTTAGCAAGACATTCACACCTAAACGACCGACACCTACGCCTCTTAACAGACACTTCAGTTGATTTGGATGCATGACCAGGTATAAAACTCTTAGAGCCTTGTCTGCTGCAAGCCAAATACTGCCACTTAATAATACCATTAACTGATTTGTTGCCCAGTTTAGGAATGCCAAAACCAACTGAACGGGCATAGTGTTCATAGAAACCAGATGCTTCTACTAATGTATTGAATTTCATACCAATCTTTGGCTTCAAAGCATCATCACAAACAAGAATGTACAAACCTACAAATCAGTATAATTTTATCAACTCAGAGTATTATTTTATAAGGAAAATCTATCATCAGAAACTATCATTTTATCCGCTTAGATTATCATTTTATAAGGTAAAAGTATCATTTTATTAAACAAAAATGTCATTTTATACACCAAAAATACCTATCATTCTATCGGCTGAAAGTATCATTCTATCGGCTAAAAGTATCATTCCATAGGCTGAAAGTATCATTCTATCGGGCAAAAGTATCATTTTATCAGTTTTATGTCATTTTGTCACGTAAAAGTATCATTTTATCAGCTTATATGCAATTTCTCCAGCTAAACTATCATTTTTGTAAGCTAACTGTCATTTTATCCGCTTAGATTATCATTTTATAAGGTGAAAGTATCATTTTATTAAACCAAAATGTCATTTTATACACCAAAAATACATATCATTCTACCCGGAAAAACTATCATTCTATCGGATGAAAGTATCATTTTATCAGTTTTATATCATTTTGTCACGTTAAAGTATCATTTCATCAGCTTATATGCAATTTCTCCAGCTAAACTATCATTTTTTATAAGCTTACTGTCATTTTATCCGCTTAGATTATCATTTTATAAGGTAAAAGTATCATTTTATTAAACAAAAATATCATTTTATACACCAAAAATACCTATCATTCTATCGGCTGAAAGTATCATTCTATAGGCTGAAAGTATCATTCTATTGGGCAAAAGTATCATTTTATCAGTTTTATGTCATTTTGTCACGTTAAAGTATCATTTTATCAGCTTATATGCAATTTCTCCAGCTAAACTATCATTTTTATAAGCTAAATGTCATTTTATCCGCTTAGATTATCAGTTTATATGGTAAAAGTATCATTTTATTAAACAAAAATGTCATTTTATACACCAAAAATACCTATCATTCTATCGGCTGAAAGTATCATTCTATAGGCTGAAAGTATCATTCTATCGGGCAAAAGTATCATTTTATCAGTTTTATGTCATTTTGTCACGTTAAAGTATCATTTTATCAGCTTATATGCAATTTCTCCAGCTAAACTATCATTTTTATTAGCTAACTGTCATTTTATCCGCTTAGATTATCATTTTATAAGGTAAAAGTATCATTTTATTGAACAAAAATGTCATTTTATACACCAAAAATACCTATCATTCTACCCGGCAAAAGTATCATTCTATAGGCTGAAAGTATCATTCTATCGGGCAAAAGTATCATTTTATCAGTTTTATGTCATTTTGTCACGTTAAAGTATCATTTTATCAGCTTATATGCAATTTCTCCAGCTAAACTATCATTTTTATAAGCTAAATGTCATTTTATCCGCTTAGATTATCAGTTTATAAGGTAAAAGTATCATTTTATTAAACAAAAATGTCATTTTATACACCAAAAATACCTATCATTCTATCGGCTGAAAGTATCATTCTATAGTCTGAAAATATCATTCTATCGGGCAAAAGTATCATTTTATCAGTTTTATGTCATTTTGTCACGTTAAAGTATCATTTTATCAGCTTATATGCAATTTCTCCAACTAAACTATCATTTTTATAAGCTAACTGTCATTTTATCCGCTTAGATTATCATTTTATAAGGTAAAAGTATCATTTTATTGAACAAAAATGTCATTTTATACACCAAAAATACCTATCATTCTATCCGGCAAAAGTATCATTCTATAGGTTGAAAGTATCATTCTATCGGACAAAAGTATCATTTTATCAATTTTATGTCATTTTGTCATGTTAAAGTATCATTTTATCAGCTCATATGCAATTTCTCCAGCTAAACTATCATTTTTATAAGCTAAATGTCATTTTATCTGCTTAGATTATTATTTTTTAAAGAAAAAGTATCATTTTATTAAACAAAATTGTCATTTTATACACCAAAAATACCTATCATTCTATTGGGTGAAAGTATCATTCTAACCGTCAAAACTATCATTCTATAGTCTGAAAGTATCATTCTATCGGCTGAAAGTATCATTTTATACACCAAAAACTATCAACTCAGAATATCATTGTATCCGGCAAAACTATCATTTTATGATGCAAACCTAAAATTTATAAGCCAAAACTATCATCTTAACACAAAAACGGCAAAATATAATTTAATTAGATAAGAATTTCAGTACATCAGAAACATAAACCAATCGACAGATAATATTCATCAAAAATCAAATTCAATACATGAATCAAAACAATCAATAAAATAAAATGATTGTTACCTTCGTTATTTGCTACGTTCTCCATCGAAGCAAATTCTGACAGCTATTGAACAGATAATGAATAAAAATCTGGAGATTATTGAATAATGAACCAAATCGGAAGGAAATCTCTATTGAAATAATCGGAAGGAAATCTCTATTGAAATAATCGGAAGGAAATCTGGAATCTATGGAAATAATCGGAAGGAAATCTGGAGATTATGGAAATCTGGAGATTATGGAAATCTGAAACCAAATCGCGGAGAATAGGAAAGAATCGAACTGAGAGGAGAAAGAATGGAGCGAAATTCAGAAATTTAAATGAGCGAAATGACATATTTTTCCTCGCGCCTTTTTTTTATGAAGTAAATCTAAGTTTGAATCTAGACCGCGTGATTTTAAAAACGTGTGGTCCAGATTTGGTTATAGGGTTATTACGTGATTTAGGAGTTATCATATGATCACAACTCTATATATATATATATATATATATATATATATATATATATATAGAGTTGTGATCATATGATAACTCCTAAATCACGTAATAACCCTATAACCAAATCTGAACCACACATATTTTCTAATCTTGTGGTTGAGATTCAAACTTAGATTTACTTCATAAAAAAAAGCGCGGGGGTAAATATGTCATTTCCCTCATTTAATTTTTGAATTTCGCCAAATATCACGTAAAATGATAAAATGATATATGTCAGGTTTATTGCATAGAATGATAGTTTTGCCGGATAGAATGATACTCTGAGTTGATAAAATGATAATATGTCATTTCCCTCATTTAATTTCTGAATTTCGCCAAATATCACGTAAAATGATAAAATGATATATGTTAGGTTTATTGCATAGAATGATAGTTTTGCCGGATAGAATGATACTCTGAGTTGATAAAATGATACTTTTTGACTGACTAATAAAATGATAAAATGATATATGTTAGGTTTATTGCATAGAATGATAGTTTTGCCGGATAGAATGATACTCTGAGTTGATAAAATGATACTTTTGACTGACTGATAAAATGATAAAATGATATATGTTAGGTTTGTTGAATAGAATGATAGTTTTGCCGGATAGAATGATACTCTAAGTTGGTAAAATGATACTTTTGACTGATTGATAAATGATAAAATGATATATGTTAGGTTTATTGCATAGAATGATAGTTTTGCCGGATAGAATGATACTCTGAGTTGATAAAATGATATTTTTGACTGTCTGATAAAATGATAAAATGATATATGTTAGGTTTATTGCATAGAATGATAGTTTTGCCGGATAGAATGATACTCTGAGTTGATAAAATGATACTTTTGACTGACTGATAAAATGATATATGTTAGGTTTATTGCATAGAATGATAGTTTTGCCGGATAGAATGATACCCTGAGTTGATAAAATGATACTTTTGACTGATAAAATGATAAAATGATAAGATTTTACGTATAACTGAACCTCTTACATACTTGTAACTGAACCTCATATATCAGTATATCATGGGAAATAAGATTTTACATATTTAAATGAGCGAAATTTGGATACGTAAATTTTATCATGAGCGAAATTCAGAAATTAAATAAGCGAAATGACATATTTACCCTCTGCACCTTTTTTATGAAGGAAAGCTAAGTTTGAATCTAGACCACGTGATTTTAAAAATGTGTGGTCCAGATTTAGTTATAGGGTTATTACGAAAATTGGGGTTATCATTATAATGCACCCATATATATATACGTATATGTATATATATATGGTAGTGTTAATCTCCTTTTCTTCCCTTAGATTTATGTTCCTTCTTAATTGGAACCGTTAGATTTGAGGGATGGACGATCCAGATGAGAAGCTTACTAATGATCCCGTCTGTGCATTATTAGGGCCATTTTGTGCATGATATGGGCAAATTAGTAAATGTACAGTACCAAAATCGCCCAAAAACGGAAGGTGCGAAATCTAAGCGCCATATAGCCACGACCTTCCATCTACTCTACCAATTTCTCACTCCAAACGACTCTCCCTCAATCTCTCACCCCATTTCGTCTCCCCAATTTCCTTCCACTATCAAAACCCTAGCCGTCTCTTCAAGGGACTTTCAATCTCCACAGAGCGTCGATTGTTGTATGCTTTACCGTCCAATCGTCATTCCCGTATTGTGCGAGCATCTCCTGAAGTCGAAGAAGAGGTCGGGTTTGAAGAAGGTTAATTTCTGCGTCCAACCACCGTTTATCCACCTACCACACCACCAACTCGACGATTCACAAATTTTTCCCTAGAAAAAACGAGGTTTTCAAAATCTTATTGGACTGGATGTTCTTAAATAATTATTTCGTATTCATTGCGGTTAGGGTTGGGTCTTTAATTGATTTTGTAATTATTTTCTATTTTACAATTGTTTAGTTACCCATTATGTAGATGAAATCCGATAGGGTTCTGATTTTTTGGTTCGTCTCCCAGATTTATCATGACGAAAAGAGGACGTCCTTCCACTTCACAACCATCCCAGTCTGAAGGTGAGCATTCAATTTCATTTGCATGTCCAATTCCTGGAATAATTGCCTACTTCTATACATGAAGTACTGGGTGAATGCAATATTCATGGCCGCATTATTTAACTGAATCTATACATTATTTACCTATTTGTATGCATTAATTATCATGTTTTAGGCATTATAGGCATGCTGTTGTACATGGGTCAATGAGTGAATGCAGTAGTTGTATGTTCATTACTTGATTGAATATGTACATTATATAGCTATTTCTATGCATTATTTATCATGGTTTAGCCATTATGTGACTTGTGTTGTACATGGGTCAAAGAGTGAATGCAATATTTGTATGTTTAGTACTTGATCGAATCTGTACATTATGTAGCTATTTCTATGCATTATTTATCCTGTTTTATGCATCATTTGACTGTTGTTGTACATGAGTCTAAGAGTGAATGCAATATTTATATGTTCATTACTTGAGTGATTCTGTTCATTATTTGGCTATTTGAATGCATTATTTATCCTGTTTTATGCATCATGTGACTGCTGTTGTACATGGGTCAAAGAGTGAATGGAATATTTGTATGTTCATTACTTGACCGGATCTATACATTATTTAGTTATTTTAGTGCATTATTTATCATGGTTTATGCTTTATGTGACTGTTGTTGGACATGGGATAATGTGTGATTGCAATATTCATGGTGCATTTGTTGATTTATTCTGAACATTATTTGATTATTAAAATGCATTATGTATCAATTTTTAGGCATTATTTTGATGCTTCTGTACAAGGGTGTATAAGTGAATGCAGTATAACTGTCCACATTATTTTATTCAGTCTGTACATTATGCAACTAATTGTATGTTATTATTCTGTATGTTGTACAACATCAAAGCAGCTAAGATTGGACATCGACGAGACGGTTGATGATATACTGCCAGTAGGAATTGCCCAGAAATTCCGGGAGCGATTATCAGAGGCCGGGACTAGTACAGCTCCGGAAGAGACGGAGGATAGGAAACCAAGGGGTAGGAACGTCGACGATCTGTATTGTCGACGAACCCCTACAGAGTTTCTGAATTGTATAAAGAGTTTAACTCCACGGCAGAAGGAAGCCGTCACGGAACTTGTACATGAGTCTAAGAGTGAATGCAATATTTGTACATTATTTAGCTATTTCTATGCATTATTTATCCTGTTTTATGCATCATTAGACCGCTGTTGTACATGAGTCTAAGAATGAATGCAATATTTGTATGTTCATTACTTGAGTGATTCTGTACATTATTTGGCTATTTGAATGCATTATTTATCCTGTTTTATGCATCACGTGGTTGCTGTCATACATACTAGACCCTAGCCCCTAGGCTTGTTAAACCCTCAGGGAAAACAAGAAACGTGAGCCAAACATCGAAACACGGCACAACTTAAATTAAACGGGTCAAGATAAATATTCATTTCATATTACAAATAATGTATTACAGAAACTAAACTACGCATTATACTACACTAAAATGTACATTATGTATGTCTGTTTTAAAAAATACCTACGCGCTTTGCATGTGCAACCCGAGATGAATTACTGCAGCTCGTGTATTTGGACAACGCTTTTTAGACTTAAAACATACTACACCCTTGCCCATGGGCTTGTTAGAGCATCCACAACCGTGCTCTTGCCAGCGGCACGGTTGTGGGCCCGGGCGGTACTATTCATGCCTGCTCTCTGGTAAGAGCACAATACCCACAACTGTGCTCTTCCGCAAGGACGAGCACAATTAATATAAAATTCAATTAAACAAAAACATTTCCATAATATTAAAATTCATTTAAAAACCACAATAAATATTACAAATTACAAATAAAATTAAAAATTACATAATTAAAATCCTAAAATTAAAAATTACATAATTAAAATCCTAAAAATTAAAAATTACATAATTAAACTCCTAAAAATTAAAAATTACATAATTAAACTCATAAAAATTGAGATTTAGAGAGTTGTTTAGTATAGTGTCATTTTTGTGTTTGAAATGAGAGTATTTATAGATGAAAGTATGAATTTTGGGGTAAAAATAATGAAAAAAAAATAAATTAAAAGTGTGGAAAAAATGGATATATATTATAAGGAAGTGAGAAAATATTTTTTTTATTAATTTTGAATTTTTCAGATTTTTTCGATTTTATTAAAAAAATAATAATAAAAAATGATAAATCAACGGGCCAATCAGAAGCTGCCACGTCGCCACCTCGTGCTCTTCCCGCTGGCACGGACGTGCTCTTAGCTAAGAGCACCACCCTGCCAGCGGCAGGGCGCATCAACGGACGAGCTCTGTCCTTGCCAGCGGCAAGGACGGCGGTGAGCATGCTGCTCACCGCTGCAGATGGTCTTAAACCCTTAGGGAAAATAAGAAACGTGCGCCAAACATCGAAACACGGCACAACTTAAATGAAACGGGACAGGATAAATGTTCATTAAATATCACAAATAATCCATTACAGAAACTAAAACTATGCATTACACTACATAATATGTACATTATGTATATCTGTTTTAAAATATACCTACACGTTATGCATGTGCTGTAATATCCGAAAGTTTATAATTTTTTTTTTTTTTTTATTTCTTTTTACTTAATGGATGATTTTGTGTAATATATGGTGTGGAAAATCTTAATTGATTTATATTGTTGTTGTGGATGTGATATTATTTACCTAAGCTTTTTGTAAAGGGGGATAATTAATTAAGTCATGGGTTAAATTACTCCTAATTAATTAATTTCTTTTCCTCTCCCTCTCCCTCTCTCTTTTTCGAAAACCCCTCCCCCTCTCCCACAAATTCCTCAACCTCCCCACTCCCACAACAACCGTTACTCTCTCTTTTCTCTCATCTCTCCCTCTCACTATCGGTTTCTCTCATCTCTCCCTCATAATCGTTTTCTCTCCTCTCTCTCTCGCTATCGTCCTCTCGCCGGTAAGTTCTCCCTCCTTCTCCCTCTCGGTTCTCTTTCCCTCTCACTCCCTCTCATTTATTTCTTGGTTTCGTCAAGGTATCTCTCTCGTACCGAATTTGGAAGCGGAGTAGGGAAAGCTTTTGATCTACGTTTGAACTATCCGGGAAAGGTAACCCAAGACCCTAACTCTTAATAATTTCGAAAAAAAACATGCATGTAGGACGTTTTGGATGGTTTAGATGCTGAATAGGTTTTGTGGCTATGTGTTTGTGTTGAACATGTTTTTGGTGATAACTGACAGTGGGTTCCGACCCCTTTTTGACTGAGCAAACGATCTCTTTTTGATACGAATTTTTAACTGTATAAACTTGGATGTGTCTTGGGTGTGGTGTGTAAATTTCAGCTTCTTTGGAGGTCTGGTGATTTTATAATGATTTTTGTAAGTGAACTGCGCTTTTCTGATGGATGTATGTTTTTGGGTGATGTATTTATGTGCAATGGGTGTGAATCTGAGTGTGTGGTCTTTGGGATGTATGTGGGTGTGTTTGGCCAAGAGATGGCTCGGGGAAAACAGCGTTTGGTTCGGGTGGTTTGTGTGTGTTGGCCGAGAGTTTTGGGGTTCGGCCTAGGGCAGTGTTGTGGGGAGTTTTGAAGGTTTGATCTCATGTTTTCGGGTGTGTTTTGGGTTGTGGAATGTGTGTTGTGATTGTCGTATAAGGTTTGAGAATCGTTGGTTGGGGGAAAGTTTGTGTGCATGTGATCGAGCCAGCGGCCGAGACGCCGAGCCAGATGTCGGGCCAGGTGCCGAGCCAGTGCCGAGACAGGTGCCGCGCCAGGTGCCGAGCCAGATGCCGAGACAGGTGCCGAGCCAATGCCGAGACAGGTGCCGCGCCAGGTGCCGAGCCAGATGCCGAGACAGACGCCGAGCCAGTGCCGAGCCAGGCGGCCGAGACGGTCGGCCGAGGTGCCGAGCCAGGCGGCCGAGACGGTCGGCAGAGGTGCCGAGCCAGGCGGCCGAGACGGTCGGCCGAGGTGCCGAGCCAGGCGGCCGAGACGGTCGGCCGAGGTGCCGAGCCAGGCGGCCGAGACGGTCGGCCGAGGTGCCGAGCCAGGCGGCCGAGACAGTCGGCCGAGGTGCCGAGCCAGGCAGCCGAGACGGTCGGCCGAGACACCGAGCCAGGCGGCGAGACAGCCGGCCGAGGTGCCGAGCCAGGCGGCCGAGACACCGAGCCAGGCCGAGACGCCGATCCTTTTTCCGAACCTTTTCCGAGCCAAGTGAGCCGTTTGCACAGTGAGGGTATACCGGGGGAATGAGTGTTGCGTGTGTGTCGTGTGCGCGTCTTGAGTACGTTGTATGCGTGTCGGGTGCGTGCGTGGTGTGTTTCGGACGTGTGTTTTTGTGTGATTGACCTATAAGATGTTGTTAAGTGTGCGTACGTGTAACGTGCTAGATGTCGAAGTCATCCACGTAGGATTCATGCATTGTCGTTTAAACCCCGTCTTTCCTGATTCTAATTATGATATCTATTTATCTTTCAAAAGGGTGATCTTTTACGAGGAAATTGTGGTTGAAGAAGGGAACTATTTAAAAGCTAAGCAATTGAGGTGGGCTTTTCTACCCTACTATTTTGTGGGTTATCTTTAATACGGACGTTGTTCCGGAAATGTTTATGGAGATGAACTGTTTGTCTTGCCAACTGTTTTGTTTTGAAACCTATCTGAAGTGGTTTACCACATATGTTTAATCGAATTCGGGTCTGTTGGGCTGCGAACCCTCAGGCTAGTGTACACGAGATCGGGAGCCATCTGAGAGCAAGTTGGCCGGTCTAGTTGACCTGGGGTGTGGCCACGCCCCTTGTCACCCGTTGGATCAGATAGTGTATGATGGTGGGAATAAGGGTGGCAATAGCTGAAAATGACTGCGCAGTCGAATTTATGAAATATGTTTTAGTGTACTTGGGTTATTTTCTTACACTTAAAACCCCAAGGTTACACTGATATGGCATGACAAACTATGACTTTGGCGTGTGTCCACTGAGTGCAATAAGTACTCAGCCCTGCATGTTGTTTTCTTAATGTGCAGGTTGAGCGACGATGGGGATGACGGATGTTGAGCAATTAAAGTCAAAATTGTGTTTTTACTTTGCCTTTTGGATGGTGTCGTGTCGTCATACCCGGTATTATCTATCTCTTGGTCTGTTCCGCTGCTTTGTAATCCGATACAATGTTTTCATTTAAACTCTGTTTACTTTAACTTTAGAAATGTCGCTACAGTACTTTGTTTTGAAGTGAACTTCCTCTAATTAAACGTTTCGGGTCAAGTATTCTTGTTCTCCCCTTTCTTCCCCGCTTCTTTATTCCTCCCCTAGTCGCGGTCCACCGTACTTCCTATCCTTAGGAAATGCGGGCGTGACATGTGCAACCCCAGACGAATTACTGCAGCTCGTGTATTTGGACAACGTTTTTTAGACTTAGGACATACTACACCCTAGCCACTAGGCTTGTTAAACCCTTAGGGAAAACAAGAAACGTGCGCCAAACATCGAAACACGACACAACTTAAATTAAACGCGTTAGTATAAATGTTCATTACATATCACAAATAATGCATTACAGAAACTAAACTACACATTATACTATACAATATGTACATTATGTGTATATTATGTGGATCGACGACCGAGTTCACATTCACCAGCACTTCAAAGTCCCCGAGTTCAACCATTCAACTCACCAGCGCAACCTCTTCTACCGCCACGTTTCTCTCTACCTCACCTCCCTCCCGTCGCTCGAGGACTCCGATTTCACCAACCTCTACGCCGGTAAAAAATCAAACGACATCGTTTTATCGCTCGACGACAATCAGACGATCCACAACGATTTCCTCGGCGCGAGAGTCTCGTGGCTGAATCGAGGGAGAGAGACGGCGGAAGCCGGAGCTTCGTGCTAAGGATTAGGAAGAAGGATAAGCGGAGGATTCTGAAACCGTATCTCCAGCACACACGCGGTTTCCGATGAAATTGAGGAAAGAGGGAACGAATTGAGGATTTACACGAAAAAAAAGTGCAGAGATGGATTAGGGAGACAATCACGTCTGGAGCTTGTGAAAAAAAAACGCCAAGATCTTCAAAGGAGGAAATCATAGAAGTTTCCATAACCACCAATTTAGTGTTTACCTATTTTGACCTTTTTGGATTTTAATTGAATTAAATTTAATGGTTAAAACCAATAATCTGGGCCATAAGATGGAGGAAATAAACGGCTGAGATCAAGAAAGAAATAGGATAAAATATGGAAAAAGGAATACATCCCTATATATATATATATCTATATAGGGTTCCATTATTCACAAATCCACTCTTAAAGACCGAACCACCGAACCAAACCAAATTAGGGTTTTAGATCTAGTTTTTTATGGATGAGAGACATAAATTTATCAATTATTTTCGCCTTCATCACGAGCCTATTTTAATTCATCCGAAGGTAAATAAGTCATACTAACATGTTACGAAGATTTAACTTCATTCCAGTAGGTTTTTACTTCATTCCAGTAGGTTTTTACTTCATTCCAGTAGGATTATTACTTCATTCCAGTACGTAAATGCGGTTTCACCGTCGCGTGTCGTTCTTTCTCTCTACAATATCTATCACCACCGCCACAACGCTGATATGGTGTAATAAACACATGGAATGATGTAATAAATTATTGGAATGAAGTATGTGTAGAAGCATTTGAAGTCCTACTGGAATGAAGTAAAAACCTTATCCAATGAAGTAATAACGTTTCTGAATGAAGTAATAAACGCACTTGAATAAATTACATTTTTTAATGTAAATAAAGTAAAAACTCAGGTCAATGAATTCAAATGAAACATATGTTGAATCATTTCAAAACCTACTGGAAGAAAGTAAAAACATGTTGTAGTTTCAAGGTATTACGTACGGAATGAAGTAATAAATCTATACAATGAAGTAAAATGGGCTTGTAATGAAGACCGAAAATTTTACACAACAACACATCTCATCAAATAAACTAGATCTAATTGCCCAGATTTGGTCTCTAGTTCGGTCTTTAAAATTGGTTCGACATTGATCACAACTCTATATATATATATATATATATATGGGTGCATTATAATGATAACCCCAATTTGTGTGATAACCTTATAACTAAATCTCCACCACACATTTTTAAAATATGTGGTCTAGATTTAATCTAACAAAACTATCATTTTATCAAATAAAACTATCATATTTCGGTTATATAAAGGCAAAATTGTCATTTCGTTATAAAATTAGGTGCGTAAAAAGAAAACATGAACTAAAAGCTGCATTCAATCTCTCTCACACTCAAACCCTTCGAATATCATTCAAACCCTTGCTTCTTCAGTTTCGAAGGAAAAACCATACAAATTCTGGAATATGACGACGTAAAAGGATCAAACATCATCGAAGAAAGGGTGGATGAAGTTTTTTTACTTATTTCACTTTTGTTGTTGCTCGATTTTATCATTTTGCCAGCGATTCTCGTTTTTTTAGATTCTATAGTTTTTTAGTGTAGATTTAGAGTTACATATGACAGCATGATGAATTTACTTTGAATTTACTACACACTTGGTTTTGTATAATCAATTCATACCTTATTCCATATTATTGTGTACAGCAGTAATGCAGATTTGAAGCAGTTTATTTGAGTGCTGATTTTATGAAGTGTTTTGTTCTACATAAGTGACAGTTATGCTCTCTCTGCTGTTTTAAACTCATTGAAATTTAACAAATGATACTTTCATAAGGTTAAATGATAGTTGAACTTGATAAAAAGATGGTTTCAGGGGATAAAATGATAGTTTCAGGGATAAAATAATAGTTCAATCCTTTAAAAGATTGGATTTGTCAAAAGTTCAATCCTTTGAAAAGTATCATTTTATCAACTCAGAGTATCATTCTATCAAGCAAGACTATCATTTTATGCAGTAAACCTAACATTTATAAGCAATAACTATCATTTTATCAACTCAGAGTATCATTCTATCTGGCAAAGCTATCATTTTATCAACTTAGAATATCTTTCTATCGGCAAAAGTATCATTTTATCAACTCAGAGTATCATTCTATGAAGCAAAACTATCATTTTATGCAGTAAACATAACATTTATAAGCCAAAAGTATCATTTTATCAACTCAGAGTATCATTTTATCCGGCAAAGCTATCATTTTATCAACTCAGAATATCATTCAATCGGAAAAAGTATCATTTTATCAACTCAGAGTATCATTCTATCAAGCAAAACTATCATTTTATGCAGTAAACCTAACATTTATAAGCCAAAAGTATCATCTTAACTACCAATCATTGGGTTCAAAGCATCATCACAAACAGGAATGTACATACCTACAAATCAGTAAAAGTATCATTTTATCAACTCAGAGTATCATTCTATGCGGCAAAACTATCATTTTATGCAGTAAACCTAACATTTATAAACCTAAAGTATCATTTTATTAACTTTGAGTATCATTCTATCCGGCAAAAAGTATCATTTTATCAACTCAGAGTATCATTCTATTCGGCAAAACTATCATTTTATAAACTCCGAGTATCATTCTATCGGCAAAAGTATCATTTTATCAACTCAGATTATCATTCTATCAAGCAAAACTATCATTTTATGCAGTAAACCTAACATTTATAAGCCAAAAGTATCATCTTAACTACCAATCATTGGGTTCAAAACATCATCACAAACAGGAATGTACATACCTACAAATCAGTAAAAATATCATTTTTTCAAGCAAAACACATCACTCTTATTCGTATTTTACTTCACTGTTGTTCACAAAACACTAGTTCCTTATTCAGTGAAGTAAATAGATACAACACAACAGTGAATTAAATAGTAAACAAGATATTAATGTACAATAAGTACTTGCTATTGATTTTAAATGGAGTTTTCTACAATAGTTCATGAACGCTTGAAGTTTACAATCATTTTTTCCACATCTATTTTTTTTGTTTTCCCATATTCTTCATAATGCTTTGATGCTAGTGACAAGATATTCAATGCCTCATGGTTTTTTTTCCGACAATAATAATGCGCTGCAATACTTTGCTCTTAGTATTTGGAGTATTCCCTTGTTTCTTGCAGTTAATCCATACTTCCAATCTTGTTCACGCTCACCATAATAACATTCCAAATGTCACATAAAAAAAACTCCACAATATTCTACATTTGATGTTGTTCTCCAAGGAATTTTGAGCCTTACTATGCTCACATCCTTTATTGATTTGTTTTGGTTGTGATACCCCATTTTTGTCAAAAAATGACAAAAATACAATCTCTGCAATATATCATTATGAATATCAGATGTAGTTCACTATAAAGAGTACTATACTTCACTGTAATCACAAAAATACTTCACTATATATCATGTATACTTACCACATTTGCAGGTATGCTACCATATTTGATTAATACGTCCTCATCGTCATCATTCTTCGAATTGTCAATCACCACTATACTTTAGTACTAAATCTGAAGCATATGGTATAGTAATGTTCTGCAGCACATATTGGAAAGAACACCTACATAGATAATAATAATAATTTTAGAATAAAAACAATTAGTGAATATAACAAAGAATCAATTGTGTTCAGTATTTACCAAATCTACATCGCCCCATTTGAAATACAAAATTTGTTCAACCTCAGTTTGTAAATTGTCACAGAATCTATCAATTAGAGTCATGAGGTTGACCCCATCAGGCCGGTGAACAACTGTATACAGCTGAAAGATGAGACGAGTCAAATCCGGATGGAAATAATTCACTTTGTGTCATGTTTTATAGAACTAATGAACTGTGTATTGTGTACAATAGTGAAGTGAAATCAGAATAAGAGTGAAGTGTTTTGTAAATAAGAAATAAGAGTGAAGTGTTTTGTAAACAAGAGTGAAGTAAAGTCGAAGTAAGAGTGAAGTGAAATCGAAGTAAGAGTGATGTGTTCTGTGAACAAGAGTGAAGTGTTTTCTGAACAAGAGTGATGTATTTTCTAAACAAGAGTGAAGTGAAATCAGAATATAGTGCATATATACTTATGAAGTTTAAATATAATATAGTGAAATGAATATGATTAGTAGTGAAGTAAACATGCTTTATAATGAACATATACCATGCAATAAATTTTTTAAAATTTATTTATTCTTACGGATGGGTATGTAGTGAAAAAGAGGCGCCTTGATGAAGATAGAGCCTTGTATTCTTCCATATTATTCAAATAAGAAGCCCATGCACTGATCACACCCACTTTTATTAGTGTACGTGGCAATAGTGAACATAATTCTCTTTTTGTTACCATTATGACATTATCATCTATGGCGTCCCTGTTCAAATATGTGTGTGTGTTAGCACATCTTTTGTATATTTTTATTCTAAATCAGAACTATAATATAAATCTTACTCATTTGATTCATATGTTGTCATAATCCACAAAAAGATTTGTGACTCCTTCAAGGTAAACTTGGTTTTGGCCTGGACCACCCTTTCATGGAATGGAGATTTCAATGCAGCTGATATTCTCTTCTCAGCATTTGAACGTATCTCTATTTGTTCAGTCCTAGCAGTTGCCTGTCAGGGCAAGAATGATATGAAAACTTCACAATATAAGACATATAGTTCACTTGATGTTTGTTAAAAGTGTTGGTGAATGGATGAGATATATCATTGCTTAACACTTACCATGTCTGGATTGTAAACTACTATTTCGGTTGAAGGATTTTTGCCAGATACATTCAACTCTGATTGAACACAATCATCATCAGCATATATCTCCATGCATGCTTCTATTGCAGATGCAATCTGGGCATCCACAATGTCTTCCTATTTTCATAATAAGAAATGAAAACACATCAATATTAACACGATTTTTACTTCAGAATAAGAGTGATGTGTTTTGTGAAATCAGAATAAGAGTGATGTGTATTGTTCACAAAACACATCACTCTTGTTCAGAAAACACATCACTCTTATCTGATTTCACTTCACTCTTGTAACAAACACATCACTCTTGTTAAGAAAACACTTTACTCTTATTCACAAAACACATCACTCTTATTCTGATTTCACTGTACTCTTGTTCACAAAACACATCACTATACACATGCAACACAGAAACCTCACTTAACAATGGAACACATCACTCGAAGCACTTTTTTATACCTTCATCTGTGTGTTTTGTGATGTTGCTTTAGCTACATCTTCATAAAATTCATTTGTCTCCTGCAAATAGTGAAATGTGATATAACATAAGAATAAAAACTCAAAAAAGTAAATAAATTATTTCCCAAATCTTCAACTTACTGGTTTCTTTCCCAAGTTAATATCAGGCAAAATTGATGTGCCTTAATTCACTAATTTGCATTTTTCATCATGGGCTTCCATCATTTTTTCCATAAGCTGAATCCATTCTGGATCATCTTCTTGATCCTCTTCCATAGCTTGTGTCATGTTTTCAATTGGCTTAGACACAGCTTGGTCCCCTTGATCAACCTCCACACCAACCATCTTTAGTGCATTTATAGCTGCAACTTTGAAGCAGTTGGTGTCATTGGTATTTGCTGGAGCATTCTTTATATACCTCATCATTTTACTAATAGCATCTGCAGCCTCCCTAATTGAACTTTTAATTTCATCAGACGAAGGAACTTGATAAGTTGAAGGGGGGCTTCATCAGTTGAAGGGGGGGCTTCATCAGGTAAAGGAGCTTCCTCAGTTGAAGGGACAGAGGTAGTGACAGTTATTGAATACTTGTTGGCATATCAAGATTCAATGGAGACAGGATCAATGATACTTTCTATGCTTCCTCTTCCAATGGTGCCTCCATTATCGAATTCCATCTGTCCTCTCTCCTTAAGAATGGATTCTGTCCAGTTACGGACAGTTGGGAATCTTCTAACCACCAGTCTTGTTCTGTAGACAACCCTATCTACATAGCATGCCTGCAAAAACAGATCAATAACATTACAATGACTTCACTTTTAATATGATTTTACTTCACTCTTGTTCACAAAACACTTCACTCTTATTCTCATTATACTTCACTCTTGTTCACAAAACACATCACTCTTATTCTGATTTTACTTCACTCTTGTTCACAAAACACATCTGTTCTGATTTTACTTCACTCTTGTTCACAAAACACATCACTCTTGTTCTGATTTTACTTCACTCTTGTACACAAAACACTTCACTCTTATTCACATTTTACTTCACTCTTGTTCACAAAACACATCACTCTTATTCTGATTTTACTTCACTCATGTATAAAAAACACATCACTCTAACCACGCATTTACTACTTAACCGTGTAAAACATCACTCTAAATATGATTTTACTTCACTCTAAGCATGTTATTACTTCACTATAAAGGAGTGGTTAAAATAGAAAACTCACCATGAGGAAAGTGATTGGTCCAGTGAATGGGGTGGATTTTTTCTTGAGTTTCCAACTATCATGTGCTGTGATTAGCGTATCCAACACGTAGCTGCACCAATTGTACTGCCTCACATTTGAAATGTTGCCAATATCGTCCAAGATACGGCCAAGACATTTTCCGTTGGCAGTTGGTGAGATCAGAATATTGTCTAACAGAATAAAAATTATTTTCTTAAACCACTCACCACCTTCTAGATCACTATCAAGCTGCTCTTGCAAATCAGCTGGGGTTATTACTTTGTTCTTCTTAGCCTTGACAATGGTCTTCATCACATCATTCATTTCATGCTTCTTTTCACTTTTAATCATCAACTCTCCTCTTGGCAGTCCCAATGTAGCATACACATCCTCCTCAGTGATGTGTAATGGTTGATCATCAACAATTTTTATTCTGGAGCAGTTGTCATGATTAAAATTTTCAAGTAGTGAAAATGCCATGTCAGCAGGAATACATCGTATCTTCAAATGCACAAGCTGTCCAAAACCTATCTCTTCCAGAGCAGCTATTTGTTTGCAGTTCATTTTCTCAATGGCATCAACCAGAACTTTCACCCCTATCTTTACGACCAATTTAGGTCTTCTAATTTTACAACTAATATCTTTAACACTCTTTCTTTTATCCTGTTTCTTTCTGGCAAGCATTTCTTCTTCATCGTTGGTTTGTGACCTCCCACGCTTTGAGGCTGGAAGACATACAAAAAAAGTGGTGAAATTCATGAATACACACTTAATATAGCACAAAATTATTCACTGAGATACTAAATAATTAAATATTTCAGTTGTACTAAATATTTCAGCAATTTGTTGCGGTCTATCCTCACGCATCTTAGACCTTATTTCGGATGCAACAGCTTCATGGATATGAGAAAAAAAATCAATATAGCAAAAAACGAAAGTGAAATAAGTAAAAAACTTCATCCAACCATTCTTCGATGATACTAGAGCGTTTTTCGTCGTCATATTTCAGAAGTTGAATGGTTTTTCCTTCGAAACTGAAGAAGCAAGGGTTTGAATGCGATTCGGAGGGTTTGGATGCGATTCGGAGGGTTTGAGTGTGAGAGAAATTGAATTCAGCGTCTAGTTTACGTGTTCTTTCGACGCGCCAATTTTATAACGAAATGATAATTTTGCCCTTATATAAACGAAATATGATAGTTTTATTTGATAAAATGATAGTTTTGTTTGATTAAAATGATACTCTGAGTTGATAAAATGATAGTTTTGTCGGATAGAATGATACTCTGAGTTTATAAAATGATAGTTTTGCCAAATAGAATTATACTCTGAGTTGATAAAATGATAGTTTTGCCGGATAGAATGATACTCTGGGTTGATAAAATGATACTTTTGGCTTATAAATGTTAGGTTTACTGCATAATGTATTGAATTTCATACCAATCATTGGCTTCAAAGCATCATCATAAACAGGAATGTACATACCTACAAATCAGTAAAACTATCATTTTATCAACTCAAAGTATCATTCTATCCGGCAAAACAATCATTTTATTTATGCAGTAAACCTAACATTTATAAGCCAAAAGTATCATTTTATTAACTCATAGTATCATTCTATCTGGCAAAAAGTTATCATTTTATCAACTTAGAGTATCATTCTAACCGGAAAAACTATCATTTTATCAACTCAGAGTATCATTGTATGCAGGAATGTACATACCTATAAATCAGTATAAGTATCATTTTATCAACTCATAGTATCATTCTATCCGGCAAAACTATCATTTTAGTTATGCAGTAAACCTAACATTTATAAGCCAAAACTATCATTTTATCAAGTGCAACTATCATTTTACCTTCTGAAACTATCATTTTATCCCCTCAAACTATCATTTTATCAAGTGCAACTATCATTTTACCTTCTGAAATTATCATTTTATCCCCTGAAACTATCATTTTATCCCCTTAAACCATCATTTTATCAAGTGCAACTATCATTTCACCCTCTGAAACTATATAAGCTGACACTTTAACCTGATAAAATGATAATGTAAACGGATCAAATGACAGTAACCTTAAAAAATGATATATAAGCTGAAGAAATGACATATAAGCTGATAAAATGATACTTTAACGTGACAAAATGTCTTACAAGTTACTATTACAACTACTAGCTCTCTTTAGGGGGTTCAAATTCTCTAATCATCTTTTCAAAATCGATTTCCCCTTTTTTTGCTATCATTATGAAACTTCTGCTATATCATTCTAAATGTCTCAAGAGCCTTCTTGTTAGTATCTCCAATAAGCAATGCTTCAGTATATTTGGCACGAAGTTTTGTGAAAGTGTCTGTCGCCTTCTTCGTTAAGCCCGAATTCCAGTTACGAACAGCACCACCCATATGGCGCATCACATAAACTCCACAGTCAACTTTGTTTGTATCGTTCTGCCATGGCATAGTCATGTGTCTGATTTTTGACATTTTGACAATTCTCCCCATGAATTGATTAACTCCATCACCAAGATAAATTTGGAAGAAATGTTTCTATTCAAATAACACAAAACATACATGAGGTTGATTAAAAATGATATTATGTTCCGTACTAAATGATATTCAATGCATTTTAACTAATAAATATTGAATGCATTTGACTAAACATACCAGCATACTTGGTGCAGCTCCATATTTCTTCTTAATCAACTCTTCACTAATCAGAGCATTGTCAATCACATCCATCATTTGCATTTTGAGATTGAAGCACATGATATAAAATGTTCGTGTGCCCAGATCGAAAAGAATATCTAATTTTCAAAACATTATATAAAAATGTCATTTTAAAAAATATAGGTACGTTGTTCTGTAATGTATATATCATTATGACTTACCATGTCATAATTTTCCCATTTGAAATTTTCAATCTTTGACACAAATTCATTTAACACTGTGCAGAATTTTTCTTGAGCCTCGGCTTGAGTCCATTCAGATCTCCTTGCAGTAATATTGTATACCTGTCATGTTTACATTTTTGTAAATAAATTTAACTTTTAATGTAATACTATTATTTATTTACTCGTTTACTGTACCGTAGGTGTGGTGTTGATGAAAAGACGACTTGGTGATGCCTTTTATTTGAATTTTTCATGGTGGTTGAGGTACACAACCCATGCATCTATGATGTTGATACTGACGTATGTACGTGGAGCAAGGCTGTGGAAATCAATCTTGAACATGCTCATCATGTTGTTCTCATAAACCATCTCATAACTGATTTCAAAATCATATTTAATGTTAGTTAAAAGAATTTAATAAGAATATAATTATGTAATTCAAAACTTACTATTCACTTTCTTCATGTGTCATCAACCAGTACATTATTTCTTTCTCTTCTTTATTCAGTTTTCCTTTTATATTTACTGCTCTGACATTGTAGGGAGAGCACAGTGCTTCAACAATTTTCTTTGTTGTTCTGGCCACTTTCTCCTTTTCAACTGGAGGTTCTTGGGAAACCATCTTCTTCCCTTTGGTCTTTTTCAAAATTTTTTCTCTCTCTTTTAAAACTTCATCATCTCCTATTTCACCATGTATATCCTCCATAACAGTGGATATTATGGTATATGCTCTGTCATGCTTTCATTCAAAAATATAAATTGTTATTGACATAAGGGATATTATTTTACCCAATGGAACTCATATTATCAGCCAAAAGTATCATTTTATCAGCCAAAAATCTAAAACTATCATTATGAAACAAAAAATTCATTTTATCACTGAACCTATCATTTTACCCACTGAAACTATCATTTTATTCCCCGAAACTATCATTTTATCATTTTATGCAAAAGTATCATTTTATCATTTGAAACTATCATTTTATGATGCAAAAGTATCATTTTATCACTGAACCTATCATTTTACCCACTGAAACTATAATTTTACCCACTGAAACTATCATTTTATCATTTTATGCAAAAGTATCATTTTATCATTTGAAACTATCATTTTATCCCCTTACACTATCATTTTATGATGCAAAAGTATCATTTTTTAAATAAAACAGAACAACCAAAAAAACATCATCAAACCTATATCATCTTAACCATATAAACAATCATTTTATGTACTTAAACTATCATTTTTAAAAGTTACCTCATATTCATCATTGTGAAAGAATTCAACTTCTTTCTCTAGAAATTTTTCCTTCTCTTCTCGAGCTGCTTTATTAGCCTTTTCCTTTTCGCTTTCATTCTGTTTCTCTTGCTGTTTTTCCACCTCAACATCTTTTTCCTTTTCCATATCTCTTTCCCGATTAAAATTTTGATTCTCATCAGGAGTGTGGTCATATTCCGGTATGAGAGTGAAGGTAGGGAACTCATTCCTATTTTTCAGTATAAATATCCTCTCAGCAGCTTTAGTTAGCTCAATCATGATATCGATCCATTCAGGATCATCAATTTCATCATTGCTCATAGCATGTGACATTGTTTTCTGACTTTCTGTAACATTCTGCACACCTTCCTCTCTCAATCCCATTGCATTTGTTGTTGTATCACATATTATCTTAAAGCTATCAAGGTTCTTGAGTTCATCCGGTGCTGCTTCAAGGACATCAAGCATCTTCGACATTGACGCTTTACAATCCCTGACAGCTTCCTTCCATTGATCTATGAAAGTCTTTTCTTGACTTCCACTGGTTGTCCCCTCTTCATCATGATCTTTCATGTTCAAAATCTTCAGGATCATCATCTTCATCTTCAGATTCATTATCTTCATCATTCTCTTCATGTGGTTGCTTTTTATATCGGTCATACTTATGACCGAGACCAAAATCTGAATCATTCATTTCTGCTCTTTGTCTTTCTTTCAACAGTTCGGCAGTCCATCCCTTAACTGTTGGATAACATCTTGGCACCATTTTTTTTTCAAAGACAATCCTGTCCACGTAACAAGCCTACATTAACAAAAAATAAATATTAGTTTTTCTATAAATAGATTCATAGACTATGGAAAACAAATATATTCTTACCACTACAAAGATAACTGGTCCGATAAATATCTTTGCTGTGTTTCTTTGCCATCTCTTTTGCGTTTCAAGCAATTTAGTTATGACATAGCTACACCAATTGTATTGTTTGATCTTCTCAACATCAGCTATGTAATCCAAAATTTGTGGACTCAAATTTCCATCAGCAGGAGTGTTAATCAAGGCATACTCCACGAGAACCATAAAACACCATTTGAACCACTCACCACCTTCTTCGTCTTTCATCATCTGCTCTACAACATACGCTGGCACCATTTTTTTCTCTCCACCTTTACAGAATGTAGCAATTTGAGTTTTGATGTCGATATTTTTCTAAAATTTTATCCTATTCATAGGTAAAGATCCAATGGGGAACCCAAGAGTTATATGAACATCTTCATCATCTAAAAATAGTTATTCCCCACTGTTCAATTTAATTGATGAATTTTTATGGTTAAAGTTGTAAATCAGATAATATGCCAATGATCTTGGGAAACTTCTTATATTGAAGTTTAGGAGTGTGTCTAACCCAATCTCTCGAACACCTCTTCTTTGATTCTTGTTTAGAGATTTGAGCATGTCAACGAAGAAGTCAGTATTCCTTCTTCCTGCCAAAGTCGGTGACTGAATGGCTATATCATCTTGAACAACTATTTTCTTGCCCTTCTTTGAAGCTGCCTTACTATTACTTGCATCATCATTCTTTCTTTTCTTGTTATTTCTTATACGTTCTACTTCATCTGCCAATAGTATATCATCATCAGCAGCAACAGCAGCATCACCAGTGTTCTTTCCTAATACACAAAAGATCCAATGTGTTAAACGGTTTATGTCATTATATAAACTCGAAGTATCATTTTATCCCCTGAAACTATCATTTTACCCACTGAAACTATCATTTTATACCCTGAAACTATCATTTTATACCCTGAAACTATCATTTTACCTTCTGAAACTATCATTTTATCCCCTGAAACCATCATTTTATCAAGTGCAACTATCATTTTACCTTCTGAAACTATCATTTTATTCCCTGAAACTATCATTTTATCTCCTGAGAGCATCATTGTATCAAGTGCAACTATCATTTTACCTTGTGAAAATATCATTTTCAATTTAAAGATTTATCATTAATACACATGAGATTTATCATTTTACCTTATGAAACCATCATTAATTGTCTATCATCATCAGCAGCAGAAGCATCACGAGTATTCTTTCCTAATACACAAAAGATTTCAGTGTGTTAAACGGTTTATGCTATTATATAAAGTAAATTCAAAGTAAATTCATCATGCTGTCATATGTAACTCTAAATCTACACTAAAAAACTATAGAATCTAAAAAAAACGAGAATCGCAGGCAAAATGATAAAATCGATCAAAAACAAAAGTGAAATAAGTAAAAAACTTCATCCAACCATTCTTCGATGATACTAGAGCGTTTTCTGTCGTCATATTTCAGAAGTTGAATGGTTTTTCCTTCGAAACTGAAGAAGCAAGGGTTTGAATGCGATTCGGAGGGTTTGAATGAGATTCGAAGGATTTGAGTGTGAGAGAAATTGAATTCGAAGGGTTTGAGTCTGAGAGAAATTGAATTCGAAGCGTCTAGTTCACGTTTTCTTTCGACGCGCCAATTTTATAACGAAATGACAATTTTGCCCTTATATAGACGAAATATGATGGTTTTATTTGATAAAACGATAGTTTTGTTTGATTATAATGATACTCTGAGTTGATAAAACGATAGTTTTCCCGGATAGAATGATACTCTGAGTTGATAAAATGATAGTTTTGCCGAATAGAATTATACTCTGAGTTGACAAAATGATAATTTTATTGATTTGTAGGTATGCACATTCCTGCATACAATGATACTCTGAGTTGATAAAATGATAGTTTTGCCGGATAGAATGATAGTCTGGGTTGATAAAATGATGGTTTCATGGGATAAAATGATAGTTTCAGGGTATAAAATGATAGTTTCAGGGGATAAAATGATAATTTTAGGGGATAAAATGATAGTTGCACTTGACAAAATGATAGTTTCAGGGGATAAAATGATAGTGTCAAGTGATAAAATGATAGTTTCAGGGTATAAAATGATAGTTTTATGGGATAAAATGATAGTTTCAGGGTATAAAATGCAAGAAAAAAGTTGTTCAAGATGATAAAATGATAGTTTCATGGGACAAAACACATCACTCTTGTTCAGAAAATACTTCACTCTTGTTCACAAAACACATCACTTTTATTATGATTTCACTTCACTCTTATTTGCAAAACAACTATAAATATAACCATGTAAACATAATACAAAGGCCATACGATATTCATAATCAGTTAACATCAGTGAAACAACTATAAATCTAACCACAGAAACTACGGTTTTCATAATCACTTAACATCAGTGAAACAACTATAAATCTAAACACAGAAACTATCATTTTACCTTCTGAAACTATCATTTTATCCCCTGAAACCATAATTTTATCAAGTGCAACCATCATTTTACCTTCTGAAACTATCATTTTATCCCACAAAATGTCATTTAATACACCAAAAATACCTATAATTTTATCTGCTAAATGTATCATTTTATCTCCTGAAAGTGTCATTTTATATCAAATGGCTTCAATCTGCCTTCTCATTGAATCTACCAAAATTTCTTGAATCATGACGACCCATCTCATGACATTTACCACACCGACGTAGAGGCTTAATTGCTTTCCTTATTGCACTCTCCCTCTTTGATACTTTGTCACTAGCTGATCCTTTGGTTCTAACAACATCTGGAGGATGTACATCAATTAAATTAGGTACTGCCACTCCATAAAATTCCTCAACCATCTTTTTCTTTTCAATGACTGAAGGTATTGCACAATTTCCAAATATATGCTCTTCCAAATCATCAAGACCAGCACATAACAAAGACAGATGATCCATACTTCCCTCAGACTTTTGGACTAATCGATAAAAGTTGGAGAACAACTTTTTCTTAACTTCTTGCTTTTCATCCAAATCTGCAAGGTAAAAGATAACATTATTACAATAAATACTATCATTTATCTGACTGAAAAACAGAGTTTTTACAAATAAGGTTAAAAATGGAGCACACGTTCAAATGGTTGTATCTCCTCAGATGGTAGACCATGGGCTTCCTTTACTAAAGAGCTCTTCAACCACCTTCGACCAAAATATTTCTCAGGAATGAGATTAGCAGACTTATTCTTCAACAAACAAAATACATGACAGCATAACAAACCAATTCTGAAAAACTTCTTACATCTACAGTCGAACGTGTCTTGCTTACAATCATACTTAACATCCCATGTTCTACCATATTGGTCCTTGACCGTATGCATCTTGATGTTATCCTCAACAGTTATCGAAACAATCTCACATACCATACTTATTTCCTGTTGTACATGTTTGAAAATAGAATCAGTGTAGATTGTAGATGCATGCTTCTCGATAGGCAATTGGGTTGACAAATCAGGAATAGTTGAGTAATCCAAGTAGTTCAATCGTGAATTGGCATTCCTTTGATCTCCCACAGCACAGTTAAAGAAATTGATGAACTGTACAAGATTTGTACGAGGCTTTGTGTAGTTTTTAAAAAAGCTATTCTCTGATTCAGACATCGATGTAGTCCTAAGAAGCGACCCCATGGGAAAATCTCGAAAATAAGCAGGAACCCAGAATTCTCTATCTTCAAACATCGATCCAAACCAGTGCACGTCTTCTAATCCATACCGTTCCATTATATCATTCCACATTATATCAAACTCATCAGGCTCTAACAAATCAAACCAAACACATGCATTCAACTCTTTTTTGATATCTTCATTACCAAGCAAGGATTTGGGCAACTTATTTGACACCTTAACCATAATATGCCACATGCACCATCGGTGCCTTGTTTATAAAAGTACTTGTTGAACAGCAAGTTTCATCCCCCAATCTTGATCAGTGATAATCAATTTGGGTGCTACCCCCATACATCGAACAAAACAACCAAACAACCAAGCATATGAGTCTCTACCTTCACTTGATAACAATCTAGCTCCAAATATAACTGTTCTGGAATGGTTATCTTTTCCAGTGAATGGAGCAAAAATCATGCAATACCTTCAGAACATAACATAAAAATGAATTATATTTTCATACATACAGAAAAGTATCATTTTATCAGCTAAGAATATCATCTTATCAGCCGAAAGTATCATTTTATGTCTTTTAGCAACAAAAGTAATATACCTGTTAGTGTTGTATGTTGAGTCAAATGAAATTACATCTCCAAACATATGATAATTTCGTCTTGAAATAGCATCAGCCCAGAAGAGTTTAGTCAACTTTCCATGAGATCCTATCTCAATTTCAAAATTGAAGGCATCAGATGATTCCTTTTGAGAACGCATATAATCAAAAATCATTTGAGGATCTGAACCATCAATATTGGACATAATATCGTGATAACCATTTCTAATATCAATAATATCACATCCAACATTTCCAGGTCCACCCATTATCTCCTTCAGAAGTTTGAATGTGAGTGTGGGACCAATATTACACCTGCCACAATCCTCCATAAACCTCCGATGGATAGGATCCAAACTGCGATTGGCCGTCATAAAATGCCTATGCTCATCCGCAACCATTAAGTGATTATGATACTCAACAAACTGATAAACCTCATACCCTTTGCTCATGCCATCTGAAAAATATCTCAAGTTGAGCTTAGCAAGACATTCACACCTAAATGACCGACACCTACGCTTCTTAACAGACACTTCAGTTGATTTGGATGCATCACAAGGTATAAAATTCTTAGAGCCTTGTCTGCTGCAAGCCAAATACTGCCACTTAATAATACCATGAACTGATTTGTTGCCCAGTTTACGAATGCCAAAACCAACTGAATGAGCATAATGTTCATAGAAATCGGATGCTTCTACTTTTGTATTGAATTTCATACCAATCATTGGCTTCAAAGCATCATCACAAACAGGAATGTACACACCTACAAATCAATAAAACTATCATTTTATCAACTCAGAGTATCATTCTATCGGGTAAAACTATCATTTTATTTATGCAGTAAACCTAACATTTATAAGCCAAAAGTATCATTTTATCAACTCAGACTATCATTCTATCCGGTAAAAGTATCATTTTATCAACTCAGAGTATCATTCTATCCGGCATACTATCATTTTATCAACTCAGAGTATCATTCTATGAAGCAAAACTATCATTTTATGCAGTACACCTAACATTTATAAGCCAAAAGTATCATCTTAACTGCCAATCATTGGCTTCAAAGCATCATCACAAACAGGAATGTACATACCTACAAATCAGTAAAAGTATCATTTTATCAACTCAGAGTATCATTCTATGCGGCAAAACTATCATTTTATAAACCATAACTATCATTTTATCAACTCAGAGTATCATTCTATCCGACAAAACTATCATTTTATCAACTCAGAGTATCATTCTAACCGGTAAAACTATCATTTATTAACTCAGAGTATCTTTCTATCCGGCTAAACTATCATTTTATCAACTCAGAGTATCATCTATCTGACAAAAGTATCATTTTATCAACTCAGAGTATCATTCTATCCGGCAAAACTATCATTTTATACAACACACCTAACATTTATAAGCCAAAAGTATCATCTTAACACTACATAATATAATTAAATATGAAGTTCAATACATCAGAAACATAAACCAATTGACAGCTAATATTATTCTAAAATCAAATTCAATACATGAAGCAAAACAATCAATAAATTAAAATATGAACACAATCAATAAGCTAAATAATAGATGATGATTGTTACCTTCGTTATTTGCTACAAACTCCATCGAAGCGAATTCTGACAACAATTGAACAGGTAATCAATGAAACTAAGAACGCAAAATTGAAAACATCACACCGATCACAATTCACAATTATGCGAGAAATATGGAAACAAAATCTGGAGATTATGGAATAATGAACCAAATCGAATTCAAATCTGGGAACAAAATCGACGAGAAGAGGAATATGGAAACAAAATCGCTAAGAAAGAGGAGAGAATCGAACTGAGAGAGAATGAAAGAATGGAGCGAAATTCAGAAATTAAATGAGGGAAATGACATATTTACCCTATGCACCTTGTATAGAATACTGGGGGAGGGGGGGTGGTGTAGGGTGGGGGAAGCAATGCCGCGTTGTATAGAATGCTGCGAAATAATATACAGTGCATATGTATTGTGACTATTGTCCACATTATTAATTAGAGGTAATGAGTTGTGGAAAACGTTTTCGACGAATGAAAATAATAGTACTTTTAAGAAATGAAAGGAATAATACTGATCTTCAATTTTTGATTTGGAGATTTTAGCTTGTTAATAAAATCGCAACAAATTGAAAGTTGTATTGAATCAGAAGGTAAAATGGTAGTTGCACTTGATAAAATGATATATTCAAGGGATAAAATGATAGTTTCAGAAGGTAAAATGATAGTTTCACTTAATAAAATGATGGTTTCAGGGGATAAAATGATAGTTTCAGGAGATAAAATGATAGTTTCAGTGGATAAAATGATAGATTCAAATGATAAAATGATAGTTTCAAATGATAAAATGATACTTTTGCATAAAATGATAAAATGACAGTTTCAAATGATAGCTTCAGTGGATAAAATGATAGTTTGAAATGATAAAATGATAATTTCAATTACAAATCGTGCTTTGTCGTGTCCTCTGTTGTGTCCTTTGCAATCGTGTTTCAATCACGCATCTTATACCTTATTTCAGCTGCAGCACCTTCATGGATATGAAAAAAAACAATCTAGCAAAAAATCAAAGACACATCATTCTTGTTCAAAAAACACTTCACTCTTGTTCACAAAACACATCACTCTTATTCTGATTTTACTTCACTCTTATTCACAAAACACATCACTCTTGTTCAAAAAACACATCACTCTTATTCTTATTTTATTTCACTCTTGTCAACAAAACACATCACTCTTGTTCAGAATATACTTCACTCTTGTTCACAATACACATCACTCTTGTTCAGAAAACACTTCACTCTTTTTCACAAAACACATCACTCTTGTTCACAAAACACTCCACTCTTTTTCACAAAACACATCACTCTTGTTCAGAAAACACTTCACTATTGTTCACGAAATACATCACTCTTATTCTGATTTGACTTCACTCTTGTTCACAAAACACATCACTCTTGTTCAGAAAACACATCACTCTTATTCTGATTTTACTTCACTCTTGTTCACCAAACACATCACTCTTGTTCAAAAAATACTTCACTCTTGTTCACAAAACACATCACTCTTATTCTGATTTTACTTCACTCTTGTTCACAAAACACATCACCCTTGTTCAAAAAACACTTCACTCTTGTTCACGAAATACATCACTCTTATTCTGATTTTACTTCACTCTTGTTCACAAAACACATCACTCTTGTTCAAAAAACACATCACTCTTATTCTTATTTTATTTCACTCTTGTCAACAAAACACATCACTCTTGTTCAGAAAACACTTCACTCTTGTTCAAAATACACATCACTCTTGTTCAGAAAACACTTCATTCTTTTTCACAAAACACATCACTCTTGTTCACAAAACACTCCACTCTTTTTCACAAAACGCATCACTCTTGTTCAGAAAACACTTCATTCTTGTTCACGAAACACATCACTCTTATTCTGATTTTACTTCACTCTTGTTCACAAAACACATCACTCTTGTTCAGAAAACACATCACTCTTATTCTGATTTTACTTCACTCTTGTTCACAAAACACATCACTCTTGTTCAGAAAACACTTCACTCTTATTCTGATTTACTTCACTCTTGTTCACAAAACACATGACTCTTGTTCGGAAAACACTTCACTCTTGTTCACCAACCATGATGCCAACGTTCAAGAAATACGTAATCCTATTTATTGCTAAATATAGATATATGAATTTGTTTATTCCACTTTCGTTGCCTTCCTTCAATATTTCAATTTCATACATTCTTAAAATTTCCTCCATATAAATATCTTATACTCTTATTTTAGAATATTTTTAATAAATATTTAATCATTCATATTTATTTTTCGATTAATCACTTACTATAAAATTAATTACTAGTAACAATTAAAGGATATATTGACAAAATCAATTTTTGGTGAAGAAAAATATTATGTATCAATAAAAAAATAAATTAATGATAACACGCATTCCAACATATGCGAACAACTATGCTCATCTAGTAAATTATCTTCGGTTTATTCGCATTTCAAATACTAGTAAATGTAGTACTATTACTACTACCAAGTAATTAATACTTTGAACAGAGTAGTTTTGTGGTGATTATAATCAGTACTGCATTATAAATTGTTTGGTATTATGTGTGATATCCAACGGTATGATCAATAAATTACTTACGTGTGATTGGTTAGTTGTAAATATTTGGTATTATGTCGAAGATTAAACTTTGAGGGTAAAGATCTAGCAACAAATTAATAACATCCAACTTTTTTTCGTAGAAGAGCAATATCTTGCATCTCTTTACTTTGAGAACAAGTCCTTTTTCGAAAGAGTCCTAGTATATTTATTTAATCATTCAAATCAGTAAAACTATCATTTTATCAACTCAGAGTATCATTCTATCGGGCAAAACTATCATTTTATTTATGCTGTAAACCTAACATTTATAAGCCAAAAGTACCATTTTATCAACTCAGACTATCATTCTATTCAGCAAAAGTATCATTTTATCAACTCAGAGTATCATTCTATCCGGCAAAACTATCATTTTATCAACTCAGAGTATCATTCTATCGGGCAAAACTATCATTTTATTTATGCTGTAAACCTAACATTTATAAGCCAAAAGTACCATTTTATCAACTCAGACTATCATTCTATTCAGCAAAAGTATCATTTTATCAACTCAGAGTATCATTCTATCCGGCAAAACTATCATTTTATCAACTCAGAGTATCATTCTATCGGCAAAAGTATCATTTTATCAACACAGAGTATCATTCTATGAAGCAAAACTATCATTTATGCAGTAAACCTAACATTTATAAGCCAAAAGTATCATCTTACCACTTCACTCTTATTCACGAAACACATCACTCTTATTCTGATTTTACTTTACTCTTGTTCACAAAACACATCACTCTTGTTCAGAAAACACTTCACTCTTATTCTGATTTTACTTCACTCTTGTTCACAAAACACATCACTCTTGTTCGGAAAACACTTCACTCTTATTCTGATTTTACTTCACTCTTGTTCACAAAACACATCACTCTTGTTCGGAAAACACTTCACTCTTGTTTACAAAACACATCACTCTTGTTCAGAAAACACTTCACTCTTTTTCACAAAACACATCACTCTTGTTCAGAAAACACTTCACTCTTGTTCACAAAACACATCACTCTTATTCTGATTTTACTTCAATCTTATTTGCAAAACAATTTTACAACAACGCTATATAAAAAAACATTACTCTAAATAAGATGTGATTTCAAGAAATTATAATGCACGAAAATAAAAAAATTATCGAAGAAACAACAACAATTATGAAGAAGCTTGAATCCCATCCCACAATATGCAGTAATAAAACATATAGTTGTTGGAAATCATAAACGATTACCAAAACATGGAGTATTAGTGTTGTGTGAGTTGGGCTAGTGGGTGTGGTGTTGAATTGGTTGTTGAGTTGAGAAAGAGGCAGGCCACTGCACAGTCATCAACCTCTGAAGTTGGATACTTATTCATCCATGCAATTCAACTATCATTTCAGGGGATAAAATGATAGTTTCAAGGGATAAAATGATAGTTTCAGAGGATAAAATGATAGTTTCAGAAGGTAACATGATAGTTGCACTTGATAAAATGATGGTTTCAGGGGATAAAATGATAGTTTCAGGGGATAAAATGATAGTTTCAGAAGGTAAAATGATAGTTGCAATGGATAAAATGATAGTTTCAGGGGATAAAATGATAGTTTCAGAAGGTAAAATGATAGTTGCACTTGATAAAATGATGGTTTCAGGGGATAAAATGATAGTTTCAGGGGATAAAATGATAGTTTCGGGGGATAAAAGTAAAAGTATCATTTTATCAACTCAGAGTATCATTTTATCCGGCAAAACTATCATTTTATCAACTCAGAGTATCATTCTATCCGGCAAAACTATCATTTTAGCATCACTAAAATGAAGAACATGTATACAACTATGTATTGGATAGCTCATCAAATATACAAAAAATGATTTTTTATGTTTAACTACTAGGCAAGATTACAGATAAAAAAGACACTAAAACCTCTTTCAAAATTTTTTTTACTGAACAAATAAAGAAGATCTCACCCATTCGAATAAAATCATCATCAAATTAATTATAAAACTGAGTTGATGCTGAGTTTAGTTTCAGCTGATATTACAAAAGAAAGATATATATAGAGTTTTGAGGTGTACCAATCAAGCGATTCTGTTCCAGATCTGGCGTCGTCTGCCGCTTCAGAAGCTTCATCAACCAGAATTCTTCCCTCAACACCATCAAATCTGGGAACAAAATCGATGAGAAGAGGAATATGGAAACAAAATCGCTGAGAAAGAGGAGAGAATCGAACTGAGAGAGAATGAAAGAATGGAGCAAAATTCAGAAATTAAATGAGAGAAATGACATATTTACCCCCTGCGCCTTTTTTATGAAGTAAATCTAAGTTTGAATCTCAGCCACAAGATTAGAAAATATGTGTGGTCCATATTTGGTTATAGGGTTATCACACAAATTGGGGGTTATCATATGATTACAAAAGCAAAAAGCATCTAAAAAGCAAAGTGGTCCCCAACATTAGACATGGACATCTTCTTCTTCAACAACACAAACTAAAATCAGAAAATAATTCCAGATTCAACACGGAAACACAGTTTATCAATTCTCGAACACAGATCCACAAATAAGAACACCAAATCTGAAATCAAAACACAGAAACTGCAACTCCGCGTACTGGTCAGCATGAAACGAAACGCACTCAAACTAAACTTCACATGCAGCGATTCACTCACGATCGAACAGTTCCACGTTTAACTAAAGGAAAATTGCGACGGAAACAAGGAAAGAAAAGATTCAGCACTTAAAACACCAAGGAACCTTAGATCTAAGCTAACTAGGCGGACAAGGAAGGAAAAGAAATCATCACAATAACCGAAACGGAAATCAACTTCATGGCATAAACACGTTCAGATCTTCAACAAGTACTTCAAAAGCAGAAAACATCCAAAAGCAACAAAGATCCAACGTAAAGAAAGCAAGTAAATTAAACTACGAAAGCGAATAAAAGTGTTTTGCCACTCCGGGCGATGGAATCTCTAACTACGATTCTGCTGGCTGGAGCGGACGATTTGGAACTCCGGGAACATCTAGATCTTCAAGTGACCATGGCAGTGGCGAGGAATGAGATTCTGGACTGGGCTGAAAGACTAAACTCCGAGAGAACTCTCCTAAAAGTGATGATGATGAACGATGTTATTCTTCTCTTTCTCTCCAAGTGGCTTCCTTTTATAGGGAGGCTTACCCTTGATTTTTAGGGTAAGACCTTGCGGTGAAATGATTTCTTTGCCCTTAATTGTGATTGAGCAGTCCCAGCTATCCTCCTTCTCCATCTCGAGCCATTTTTGCAAGTATACTGGTCAGTACGTAATCGTCATGACGCCCTTTTCACTTGAAGTGTCTGAAACTCTGCCTACTGGCTAGAACGCTTACCCTGCACGCTTAAGCAACTAGTTTTGCAGATATAATTCAATTATGCACATCATACTGACCCGTAACCTAGGCCTAGAATACGACTTATAAAACTACTCACACTTACCACATGCTTGTCCTCAAGCGTGAAGAAAAAACTAAAAGGAATAAGTCGAATTCTAGCCTGGTTACTCCCCTGACCGACTCTACCTAAACTAGACTCTATACTACAACGACGCAAAGAAAAACACTTGGTCAAACACAGAAAAAACACACAAACACACAAACACAAATAAAACTAAAACACAAAGATTGGGCTATATTTTCTACCATCCCTTACCTCGGGATCTGGTACAATCCGGCCTTAGACAACCTTGAACATCTGCCACCCCCCATTCCTTCCTGGTCAGTATATCCGGTTGTCAAGATCGCCCAAACTCTCGGCCAAACACTAGATTCACTCGGTCTCTCATACCTCACCAGGAATGTTAGGACCGCATTCTCTCAATATGCTCAACCACACTTGCTTCAGACTTAGATCTCACGTGCAGCTACTGAAGGGCTTAAAGGCTTGTAATGGGGCTATTGGGTTGCAGTGTTTTGGGGTAGATGTTCCTAAGGCTCTAAGTCTTCAAAATTTCTATTTTATTGATGTGGGGGGGGGGGGAGAGACTGTGTGCATTAGGCTTCTGATCAGTTGCTTCTTAGCTGGCGCTTCTGGCTTGGGTTTCCAACTGGTTAGTATCATCTTGTGGCTTTGCCACCCTTATTCTTTCTCTTCTTTTTTTATATTCTTCTCTCTTTTATTTTCCCTTTGTGGCTTCGCCACCCTTATACCTTCTTCTTCTCCCCCCTTTTTTTCTTTTTTTTGTGGAACTGGGATAACTCCCTGATCGATTTTCTTCCAAACTTTCTTGCCCAGCTGGAGTCTGCTCTCTTTCACATCTTTCTGGCCAGTAAGCTTCATTTGCCTCATGCCTCGCACACACACAGCCCCAGTGGCTAGGGGTATTTATCTGGGTAAAAGAGTTAAAAAAAAAGGTTCTAAAGGTGGTTTTTTTTTAACGGAGGGGGGTTTCCTACTGCCTTCAGTGTTTGCTACCCGTGGTCACTTCATCCTAGGCAAATTGTGGCAGCCTCTCCTTCTTTTCAATATTGGTGGAAAGTGGTTCCACTTTAAGCTTATAACTCACATTTGAAGAGGGCTTTCGCGTTTGGCTCTAAGTATGGGCTTTTCTCTCATACTCACATCATCTATCCTGACTAGGAGGTACTAGGGAGGGTGGTTTCGGTTTTCCAGCATGTCTTATTTCCCTCAGTTCCCTTCATCGTCAGCTCAAGACGGTTGAGTTTTAAGCCCAATCAACACACAAATTAAAAAAAAAACTAAACTTAACAAGACACTAACACAAGCACGAACATAAAAACTACACATATACACATATACACATACTCATCATACTGGTCATTGCGTCCCCCCTCCCACTTCACAAGTGTCTGCCCTCAGATAAGGCTATGAAGTGGAAAAGGTAATGACCAGTATGATGGACACATAGACAAACATACAAAAACAACAAATTAAAACTAAAACTTCTCACACTTAGACTATGGAATAGGCTAAGTGGGAGAGTTTGAAAACCTAAACAGATCAACAAAACACACATATATATAAAACTCCTCACACTTAGGCCGTGCAACGGACTAAGTGTGAGTCAACATGCGTACGAAACAAGAAAAAGAAAAAAAACAAAAACATGCTACACAGAAACAAACACAGAAGTTTACCTATCACAACAAAAACTAACACCAACAATTATGAAAAAAAAAACTTAAAAACAAACAGAAAGCTAAAAATAAAACTAACTTGTCAGGGTGGGGGGTGGTCTAGCGAAGTCTCCTGCTCCTCCGTGGGGCAGGTGGTGTAGGCTGCTTTTCCAGGGGTTCCTCTTCCGTTCCAGTGTGATCCTCATTTTCCTTCGCCGGTTCCTCGGCCTCTGCCGGCACCTCGGCGTTCTCTTCCTCGGGCTCTTCTATCATTGTCTCTGGTGGGTGGGTCTCATCGTCCTGGCCTCCATGGCCGCTTGTTCCTGTAGCTGGTTCCTTCTTCCGGCTGGTCACTTCCTTCAACAACTCATCTATCACGGATGCCATTCGGCCCATCTCCGTGATCAATCGATGGTTCTCCTCTCCTAAAGTAGTCACTAACGTCTCCATAGCATCTTGCCTCTAAGCCAATGTCCTCTGGTCTGCAGACCCTTCCAACATCCGTTCCACTACTCCCGCTAGCTTGACCATCTCTGCCTTCAACTGCTTATTCTCCTCTCTAACTTCGTCCATTGCCTTCTCCATTCTGGCTTGACGCTGTTCCTGGTCTGATGCCAATCCGATCATTTCTGCCCTTATCTGTCTGCTTTCCTCCGCTATTCCCTCCACAGCTTTTTCCATCCCCTCTTGCCTCTGGTCGTGTGCCGGTGCTTCATGAGCTGCTGCTAACCGAGCAGTGGGTATAGCTTCCTCTCCCATCGCATAGAAGTGTGGCACGCCTTGCCTCATGTATACCGCATTCGTCCGGACGAACAGGGGGGGTATCAAACAATCCTGGGGCGTCCACCATTGTCAAGGGGGTTAAGTCTTCGTCCTCCAAAACGGTGATGTTGTTTCTCACAAAGATTCCCAATATATGGCAGAGGGAAATATTCCGTGCTGGGTGGGTAGCGATGAGGTGACATGTGTATGCAGTCCAGAACCCTAAGTGCAACTTCCTGCCCTTCTTGGCATACCACATAAGATACAACTCCGTCATCGATGTCCGGACTGCCGAATTTGACTGTCCTAAAAGGTTGTAATCCAAGAAGAGTTGAACCAGGCGTAGATTAGGATCGTTGAGATGGATAGATCGGGAGATAGTGGACTGAAACTGTCCTGCCCCGGGGTGAGTAAGCTCTTCCCAAGCTACCTGGGGCTCAAAGTCCACATGCCTGCGGGGAATCCCCCGCTCCCTATCTCTCCACTCAGGCCCTATGGCCTCTTCCAAACTGCATATTCCTAGCCGAACAGTCCATTCAATCAAATTCATCCTAATCTCACCTCCAAATACTCTGAAACTGATACACTCTACATCCAAATCAGTTGTGACCTTGAATCGAAAGGTCGCGAAAAATTCTTTGGCCAAATCGACCGGAACATTCAAATTCTCATTTCTTAACAGCCATTCAAAACCCAACTCATGCACAAGGGCGAGAAACGATTCCCGAACCTTCAATTCATCTAAAGAGGGGAGATGAATTACCTTTCTACACTTAACCTTCTTGCCTTTTGCGTTCTTGGTGCGATAGATGGACTGGAGCTCCTTGGAGTAAAAAAATTTCATCCCCTCCACCACGTCATCTGTGAGCTCCACCGTCCAACGCTTATATCGGAGTGGTTCTGCAGGTGGATGCAATAGTTCCCGATGATCGTTAGGGAGTTGCTGCTCCTTGTACTCCTCATCTTCCATGGTCGTATCGCTATCGGATTCAGATTCTTCACTTATCTCATATTCACTATCACTCTGTGTTTGCCGGTTTGATGGGGTCCTCGGGTCAGCCTCAGTGATCACTATGCCTGTGTTCACAGTACGCGGTTTTTTGGTACTCGGCTTGTTTTTCACAACGGTTTTTCCTTTCCTTTTCCTTTCTATCTGGTACCTGGCTTCCTCCTCAGCTTGGAGTAAGGCCTCGTCCTTCTCAGATCCATCAGACCTTCCTGACGCTGATGTTCGGTTCGGTTCCCCAGCCATTCATTCCGTTGTCGTGCCCGGTTCGTTCTGTACTTGAGACACCCCTGTGTCTTCCTGATCAGTAGCTTGAACAGGTTCACCTTCAGCCTTTTTCGGAGTGGCTCGCTCTTCCTCGCTTGCGATCTCTATGGGGTCCTCCGCCGTGTTCGGTTTTGCCCTGCTGGAGGCCCACTTACCCAAACAACGTTGCGACACCCTCTGCGGCTTGGGCGAGTCTGCCTTGGGGTCTGCTTTCACCACCAGTTTTCGCCTGACCGGAATCGGCTTTACAACCTGAGGTGCCACTGGGGTGGGTACTTCTACTTCTGGCTCTGCTGTCTCTGTTCCTGTGTCCTTGACTTCCGTAGACGCAGTACCTTCCTCTCTTACTTGTATTCTATCATCCCCGGCTTTCACTTGGGGGTCTACTGGTTCTTTTTCTTTACTCGGTACTTCTCCTTCCCCTCCTACCAACTGGAAAGGTCGGCCTTCCGGTATGTTTCCTGATGTGGCTTTCTCCCTGTTTCCTACTGCCCCCAATGCGAGGTCTAGACCCTCAGCCATTGGTGCAGTGTCCTCTTCTCTCCGGTTGACCATGTTCAGAATCGAGTCAAATTCTTCGTCTGTCATGAGGCCTTGTTTTCTGGCCGATTCATTCAAATCTATTTCCAGCCTTCTCACTTCTTGAAATACCGGCTCCGCTTCGGGCGTTTTCTCTGTACCTTCGCTCCCCTCCGGAGTTGTCTTGCCTTGACTCGACTTTTTTTTACGCTCCTCAGAGTCGGAGTCGTAATGTGCGGCGATAGCGTCGAGTTCTGCCGAATCCGGTACTGAAACTGCTGCATGACTGACCGGCGCAGGCGGAGCTTCGCTAGATGTGGTTCCGACGCCCCCCGTTTGGCCGAAACTGGTCAGAGTCGTCGTCCAGTCCCTAGTTGGGTCCTGTTGGCGAAGAAATGCCATCATGGCATCCAAGGAAACCATGGGCGATGGCTGAGCGACGGGTGCTGGTGGGGTTGGCTGTGGTCGTGCCTCCGGGGTTTCTCGGCGGCTGGGTTTGGTTTTCTTGGCGAATGCTTTCTTACCCATGAGCGGAAATTACGATCTGGAAATTAGGGTTGGGAGTCGGCGGAAATGAAAGAGGAATTTTTCGAGAGAGAGTGTAATTGCAAAATGAGGGTTTGTGAGGTAAAGCGGTATGGTTATGTGGGAGAGAGAATGCAGTTCCAGGTGGTTGTAACCGGTTATCAGGGGTAGCCGGTCGCGACGTTTCAGACGGGAAGGGCGGTTGAGGTTTCTGGCCTCTGATTGGTCCGCGCGTCTTTTCCCTCTGCTCACGCGCCATTTTTCCTGCTGTCACCCTGCAAAAGCTGCACAAGCTTTAATTCAAATTTTCGTCATCTCCATAATTTCCCCTATACTTACCTAAAAAAGAAACTAATTCAAATGGGCACTTAAATAAAATTTTGAAATAGTAGCAGATAAGTAATCCCTTGGTCAATGTGCACTCCAAATTAAAATTAAGGCCCAAAAATATTTTTGGATTTTTAGGAATTATCTAGCGTGCAAAGGTTAATTACGTATTCACAATATTTACAACTTCCTTAGGCAATTTGGAATTCAACTTGGCCAGTATATGCAAACTATTTTCAAAAGGAAACTGGCCGCACGGAACTCCAAATTCCTATCTTACTGATCAGTATGAAACCGATGTAAGTGGCTGAAGTGGAATTTCATCCACCACACCCACCTCGCTTTTATCCCTGAATATTTTCAACCTATGCCCATTTACTATGAAAGGTTCAGAGTTAGAAAAACTCCCTGAAATTTCTACTGCCCCATTAGATCGGAGTGCAGTTATGATGTAAGGTCCTGTCCACTTGGACTTGAGTTTCCCTGGCATAAGCTTCAATCTTGATTGGAAGAGTAGTACTTTCTGGCCAACATGGAGCTCCTTAGTCCTCAGATTTCGAACATGCCATAATTTAGTTCGTTCTTTGTACCACATGGCGGAGTCGAATGACTCCAATCTAAGTTCCTCAAGCTCCTGCAGTTGCAACTTCCTTTCCTCTTCACAGGCTGTAGCATCCATATTCACTTTCTGTACTGCCCAGTATGCTCGATGCTCGATCCCAACTGGTAAGTGGCACATCTTCCCAAAAACAATCCGGTAAGGGGACATGCCTATGGGGGTCTTGTAGGCTGTTCGATACGCCCAGAGAGCATCCTCTAACCTTACACTCCAATCCTTCCTAGAAGTGTTCACCGTCTTCTCCAAAATTTTCTTTATCTCGCGGTTAGAGATTTCTGCTTGACCATTTGCTTGCGGATGGTAAGGGCTGGATAGTCTATGGTGCACACCGTATTTCTTCATCAAGGCTTCAATTGTGCGATTACAGAAGTGTGTACCTTGATCGGATATGATCGCTCTGGGTACACCGAATCGGCTGAAGATATGACTCTTTAAGAACTTGGCCACTTCCTTGGCTTCACACGTGCCTGTGGCTTTGGCTTCTACCCATTTGGAGACGTAGTCTACAGCAACTAGGATATACAGATTCCCATAGGATGAAGGAAAAGGCCCCATGAAATCCATTCCCCATATGTCGAATAGCTCGCAAACTATTACGGGTACCTGCGGCATTTCATCCCGGGCAGATATTCCACCGGTCAGTTGGCAACGCTCGCAACTTCTGCAAAACTCGTACGCATCTTTGTTGAGGGTTGGCCAATAAAAGCCGCTATCCAAAATCTTCCTTGCCGTCTTCTTGGACCCGAAATGTCCTCCGCATGCTAATGAATGGCAGTGGGTTAAAACATGCCGCTGCTCCCAGTTAGGAATGCACCTCCTTATCACTTGATCGGACCCTACCCTCCACAAATAGGGGTCGTCCCAAAAGTAGTATTTCGCTTCACTCTTGGTCTTCATTCTTTGGGCTTTGATAACACTCGGCACTTCTGGAAGCTCTCCAGTCACTAGGTAGTTGGCCAGGTCCGCATACCATGGTTCCTGCCCTACCCTCTCTTTTCCTTTTGCTGTATCATTCTGACCAGTAAGCTTGAACACTTCTTCCCAATCAATTCTTCTGGGCGCAAAAATCACCTTACACAAATGTTCCTCTGGAAATTTATCGTGCACTTCGTCACCGTTTCCATCTTGCACTATTCTGCTCAAATGGTCCGCCACCTTGTTCTCGACTCCTCGCTTATCTTCTACCTCCCAGTCAAATTCTTGTAACAAGAGTACCCATCGGAACAAGCGTGGTTTGGATTCCTTCTTGGCAATCAGATACTTAATCGCCGCATGGTCAGTATACACTATGACTTTGGATCCCAACAAATATGGCCTAAACTTCTCGAAAGAATACACCACTGCCAGCATCTCCTTTTCAGTGGTATCGTAATTCCGCTGGGCTAGATTTAAAGTCTTGGACGCATAAAAAATTACGTACCTCTTCCCATCGATCTTCTGACCCAGCACGGCTCCTACCGCAAAATCGCTGGCGTCGCACATTACTTCGAAAGGATGGTTCTAGTCAGGAGCCCTTATGATAGGTGCGGATATCAACTTTTCCTTGAGAAGGTTGAAAGTAGCCTTGCATTGCTCATCAAATATGAATTCCACGTCATTCTGAAGTAATCTAGTAAGGGGCTGGGCGATCTTGGAGAAATCCTTGATAAATCTTCGATAGAATCCGGCGTGCCCCAGAAAACCCCTTATTCCCTTCTGATCAGTAGGGAATGGTAATTTGGATATAACATCTACCTTGGCTCGATCCACTTGGATACCTCTTTCTGAGACCACGTGTCCTAAAACTATCCCTTCGGCGACCATAAAATGGCACTTTTCAAAGTTCAAAACCAAACTCTTTGCTTGACATCTTTCCAAAACTATATCCAAATGGTGAAGGCAAGAGTCGAACGAGTCTCCGTAAACCGTGAAATCGTCCATGAATATCTCTATGCAATCCTCAATCAAATCGGAAAATATGCTCATCATACATCGTTGAAACGTACCTGGAGCGTTGCACAGGCCGAAAGGCATGCGACGGTATGCATAGGTTCCAAACGGGCAAGTGAAAGTGGTCTTGTCCTGGTCCTCAGGATCTACGTAAATTTGGAAATACCCGCTGTACCCATCTAGAAAGCAGAAAACCTTCTTCCCAGCTAATCTCTCCAACATTTGGTCGATGAACGGTAGGGGAAAATGGTCCTTCCTGGTCGCATTGTTCAGCTTACGGTAATCGATGCACATTCGCCAACCCGTGGCTAGTCTCGTTGGGATCAGTTCATTCCTCTCGTTCTGAACTACTTGGATGCCCGACTTCTTTGGGACCATGTGGATCGGGCTGACCCACTCACTATCCGGTACTGAATAGATAATCCCTAGCGACAACAACTTCAAGATCTCCTTCAGTATCTCTTCTCGCATGTTAGGGTTTACCTTCCTTTGAGCATCTTGATGTGCCTTCGCTCCTTCCTCCAACCTAATGTGGTGCATGCAGACGTCGGGGCTAATTCCCACTAAATCTGTAAGACTCCAACCAATTGCCTTCTTGTTCTTGCTCAGCACGGTCAGTAGCCTAGGCTCTTGTTCCTTCGTAAGGCTGCTACTGATGATCACTGGATATGAGCTCTCCTCTCCGAGGAAGGCATACTTCAAATTTGGTGGTAACTTCTTCAGCTCAACTTGAGGTGAAAGTGTGTCTTCGGGTAGAGGGTTTTTCTCAATCTCTCCTTCTTTTTCTAAATCTCCCTCCGATGGTTCTTCTATACTGGCTGGTAGCTGAACCCCTGCGGCTCTAATGAACTCCGATTTCTGACAAAATTCCTTGATTGCTGCTTCTATTTCCTCATCAGTTAACCCTTGGCTACTGATCAGATCACACCATGCAACAGCTTCGACGTCAGCCTGCTCATAAACATCTAACGCTTGGAGTTTCTCCTGCAATAGTTCGATCTCAATAAAATCTTGGACAAGGGGGTCAATCACATCAACATAACACAAATTTTCAGAATCAATCGGTTTCTTCATGGCTTCATTGATATCAAAAGTGAATTTCTCTCCATGAAAATCAATGCAAATTGTCCCCTCGGCCATGTCCACTATTGTCTTAGCCGTTCTAAAAAATGGCCTTCCTAACAACACTCTACTAGATTCCCTAGCTTCATGCTCACTCATTTTGAACACATAAAAATCAGTAGGATAGGTAAAATCATGCACTCTTACTAACACGTTTTCTAAAACTCCCTCGGGACTTATGCACGACCTATCAGCCAGTTGGATCAACACCCTAGTATTCGACAATCTAAGTCTCTTCAATCGGTTATAGATAGACAATGGCATGACATTTATGGATGCCCCCAAATCACACATTGCATGTTTGACCTTCACATCTCCTATAGCTATAGGCGAGTGAACATACCTGGATTGGCTCTCTTGGGTGACAACTTCTCTTGCACTATTGCTGACGCTATCCCTTCCACCATAATCTTGCCATCCTTCTGGGCTCTCCCGGCTATAAAGTCCTTTATGAATTTCCCAAGAGGGGGTAGCTTCACGACTTGGAGGAATGGTATGGTGACATCCAACTTCCCAAAAATCGACAAGTAGTCAACCGGGTTCTCTTTCTTCCTCTTTGTAACAAATCGGAATGAGAATGGTTTCTCCCCTTTTTTCTCCTCTACTGGTTCCTCAGCAACCTTCTTGGAGTTTTTCTTGGGTAGTTCCTGGGTCTGAGCCTCCATTCTGGGCTCTACCTCTTGAGGAGGTTCCTTCCTGGTCAGTAGGGTGTCGGGTTCACCTCGTACACTTGGTGTATCATCCAAGAAGAATGGATCTTTCATCCGAGGCATAGTTCTCCCTAATTCTTCCGCTGAAATGGTATCACCTCCTATCTTCGTTCCATTGGATCCTCCACCAGGTTGTTTCGGTTGAGGCGCGTCATAAGTGGTTCCTGACCTCAACGTAACCTTACTCACATTTGCCTTTTCGGGCATTTGGACTGTAGATGGGAGTTTCCCTGCATTTCCCTTCAAATCACCCACCGAACTGGCCAATTGAGCTAACTGCCTATTCATCATATCCATGTTCGCCTTATGTTCCTTCTGGGCGTTTTGCATCCCCTGCACGACCTCATTATGGGATTGCAATTCTCCTTTGATGCTCTGTTGTGACGCTAGCATTTCACCCATCATGTCTTCAACGGATCTCCTTGACCTGTTCGAGTTTTGGAAATTACTTGGCCCTTGGTGTTGATAGTTCTGGGAGTTTTGCTGGCCTTGATTAGGAGGGTACTGGTTATACTGGGCAGGGGGGGGTGTACTGATGTTGAGGATATTGATTCTAGTGCTGGCCTTGGAATTGATTTTGGTTCTGATGGTGTTGGGGTCCTGAGTTCGGCTGATTTGGAAATTTTGGAAGTTTCTCTGGTGGGGTGGCACATAGACAGGGTTCGGGTTCTGGTTTTGTAGGTTTTGGTTTTGGGAATGTTGGTTTCTTCCTGACCAGTTGGGCTGGTAGTCTGGGTTTGCTGGTCCACGGTTAGGGTTTTGGTTCGGATGAGGGTTATACTGGTTCTGACCTTGGTTCTGATTTAGGCTCCCGTCACCCCATCGGAAGTTTGGATGATCCCTCCATGGTGCATCCCGTTGCCTACCTTGAATCCAATGCCCACTAGAATTGAAGTACCCCCGCAGCATTAACTTGCTCCATATTCCCGAAGTCAGTAGGCTGATCATAGTTTGGTCCTTGATTTCCCTGCTCTGCACCCTTGTAATTCCCAGTTGGGGGGGGGTGGTGGAGTGCTCTTCTCGATCATACTCAGAAGTGACTTCTTCAGCTCATCCATTTTCAAATTCATTTTCTGCTCCAGTGTATTTTCCTGATCAGTAACCGAGGCAACAGTAGCCCGTTCTCGGTTGTATCCTTCCCTTGAATGGTCATACTCTTTCTTTGCATTCAATAGCTTCCTTAGGACTCTCTTTGCTTCGCTAACCCGTAATTGCATGAAGCTTCCTCCTGACGATGAATTTTCCTGGTCCTTGGTTACCGCGTTCATGCCTTCGTAGAAAGTATGATGTACTTCAATGTCCGCCATGCGATGGTTGGGACATGATTCCAAAAGACCCATGTATCTTGCCCAATAATCACTCAAGGGCTCATCATACCCTTGCTTCACATTAGTTATTTCCCTCTTCAGCGCGCCTGTCTTGGTTGACGGAAAAAAACTCACCCAGAAATGCTGACTTGAAATCGGCCCAAGTCTCAATAGAGTTGGGGGGCAGGCGCATGAACCAGGTGTTAGCTTCCCCCTTGAGCACAAATGGCAAAGCCTTCAGCCTATAATCATCCTCAGTTGCTCCTGCTGGTCTCCTCTGCACCCTACAAATTTTGCAAAACTCATGAAGAAACTCATACGGCCCTTCGTAGCTCTTCCCGCAGTACGTAGGCAGGATCGCGATCACATGAGGCTTCACATCGCAGGCGGTTTGCCCTGGAGTAACGACTGTGGCTTGCGGGGGTTCTCCTTCAGTATGCGCGTTCAGCGTCCCGATCTCCGGGTCCTCATCTCCCTGGTTGGCCATTTCCCTTGGGTTGCCTTCCAACCGTGGTATCTCTTCTGGTATCGGTCCCTCTATGGTGCCCTTCTCTTCGTCACTACTCGTGCCTAGGTCAGACAAGGTGGTCGACAGGCTAGAACGAGTGGTTACGAGTATAGATCCTCGCTGAAGTATCTTCGGTCTCCCCTGGTCAGGAGCCGAACTGCTTCTCATAAACTGAAATGAAAAGAAAAGAAAAAGAAGATTATGCACAATATATACGCCAAAGTATCACACACAAAAGTAACTAGTAACGCCATCCATCCCCGGCAACGGCGCCATTTGAAACGGTTAGGACTCAGGGCGCTTAGGTGTCGTTCAAGCAAGGATACATCCTACTGGTCAGGATAGAGATCCTAACTAAGCCTAGACCCTGGTTTCAAAGATTCCTCAACCCACTCCTACTGATCAGTATAGTGGTGGTAAGGGTCGAATCCCACAGAGATGGTGCGTTAAAACTATTGTGGTGATATTCTGGATGGTTTGGTTAGCTACCACGCTCGGGTTGAGTCTCTACCTAGGCAAGAACTTAAAGGTAATTTCCTACTGACTAGAATGGGGAAAGAAGTGTAGAGGTGTAGCTGTGTACGTGGAAATGGGGAGACATTTTTGTAACAGAAAATATTTGGAAGGTACGGGATTCTATTTTGGGCTAGACAGAATATTCAGAGGGTAGTGGTAGTCATGGTGACTAGGCTGACAGATCTGCAGGTTATAACTAAAAGTAAAGGACAAAAGCAAAAAGCATCTAAAAAGCAAAGTGGTCCCCAACATTAGACATGGACATCTTCTTCTTCAACAACACAAACTAAAATCAGAAAATAATTCCAGATTCAACATGGAAACACAGTTTATCAATTCGCGAACACAGATCCACAAATAAGAACACCAAATCTGAAATCAAAACACAGAAACTGCAACTCCGCGTACTGGTCAGCAGGAAACGAAACGCACTCAAACTAAACTTCACATGCAGCGATTCACTCACGATCGAACAGTTCCACGTTTAACTAAAGGAAAATTGCGACGGAAACAAGGAAAGAAAAATTCAGCACTTAAAACACCAAGGAACCTTAGATCTAAGCTAACTAGGCGGACAAGGAAGGAAAAGAAATCATCACAATAACTGAAACGGAAATCAACTTCATGGCATAAACACGTTCAGATCTTCAACAAGTACTTCAAAAGCAGAAAAAAACATCCAAAAGCAACAAGATCCAACGTAAAGAAAGCAAGTAAATTAAACTACGAAAGCGAATAAAAGTGTTTTGCCACTCCGGGCGATGGAATCTCTAACTACGATTCTGCTGGCTGGAGCGGACGATTTGGAACTCCGGGAACATCTAGATCTTCAAGTGACCATGGCAGTGGCGAGGAATGAGATTCTGGACTGGGCTGAAAGACTAAACTCCGAGAGAACTCTCCTAAAAGTGATGATGATGAACGATGTTATTCTTCTCTTTCTCTCCAAGTGGCTTCCTTTTATAGGGAGGCTTACCCTTGATTTTAGGGTAAGACCTTGCGGTGAAATGACTTCTTTGCCCTTAATTGTGATTGAGCAGTCCCAGCTATCCTCCTTCTCCATCTCGAGCCATTTTTGCATGTATACTGGTCAGTACGTAATCGTCCTGACGCCCTTTTCACTTGAAGTGTCTGAAACTCTGCCTACTGGCTAGAACGCTTACCCTGCACGCTTAAGCAACTAGTTTTGGCAGATATAATTCAATTATGCACATCATACTGACCCGTACCTAGGCCTAGAATACGACTTATAAACTACTCACACTTACCACATGCTTGTCCTCAAGCGTGAAGAACAAACTAAAAGGAATAAGTCGAATTCTAGCCTGGTTACTCCCCTGACCAATTCTACCAAAACTAGACTCTATACTACAACGACGCAAAGAAAAACACTTGGTCAAACACAGAAAAAACACACAAACACACAAAACACAAATAAAACTAAAACACAAAGATTGGGCTATATTTTCTACCATCCCTTACCTCGGGATCTGGTGCAATCCGGCCTTAGACAACCTTGAACTTCTGCCACCCCCATTCCTTCCTGGTCAGTATATCCGCTTGTCAAGATCGCCCAAACTCTCGGCCAAACACTAGATTCACTCGGTCTCTCATACCTCACTAGGAATGTTAGGACCGCATTCTCTCAATATGCTCAACCACACTTGCTTCGGACTTAGATCTCACGTGCAGCTACTGAAGGACTTAAAGGCTTGTAATGGGGCTATTGGGTTGCAGTGTTTGGGTTAGATGTTCCTAAGGCTCTAAGTCTTCAAAATTTCTATTTTATTGATGTGGGGGGGGACTGTGTGCATTAGGCTTCTGATCAGTTGCTTCTTAGCTGGCGCTTCTGGCTTGGGTTTCCAACTGGTTAGTATCATCTTGTGGCTTTGCCACCCTTATTCCTTCTCTTCTTTTTTTTATATTCTTCTCTCTTTTATTTTCCCTTTGTGGCTTCGCCACCCTTATACCTTTTTCTTCTCCCCCTTTTTTTTTCGTGGAACTGGGATAACTCCCTGATCGATTTTCTTCCAAACTTTCTTGCCCAGCTAGAGTCTGCTCTCTTTCACATCTTTCTGGCCAGTAAGCTCATTCGCCTCATGCCTCGCACACACAACAACCCCAGTGGCTAGGGGTATTTATCTGGGTAAAAGAGTTTAGAAAAAAAAAGGTTCTAAAGGTGGTTTTTTTTTAACGGAGGGGGGTTTCCTACTGCCTTCAGTGTTTGCTACCTGTGGTCCACTTCATCCTAGGCAAATTGTGGCAGCCTCTCCTTCTTTTCAATATTTGTGGAAAGTGGTTCCACGTTAAGCTTATAACTCACATTTGTAGAGGGCTTTCGCGTTTGGCTCTAAGTATGGGCTTTTCTCTCATACTCACATCATCTATCCTGACTAGGAGGTACTAGGGAGGGTGGTTTCGGTTTTCCAGCATGTCTTATTTCCCTCAGTTCCCTTCATCGTCAGCTCAAGACGGTTGAGTTTTAAGCCCAATCAACACACAAATTAAAAAAAAAACTAAACTTAACAGGACACTACACAAGCACGAACATAAAAACTACACATATACACATATACACATACTCATCATACTGGTCATTGCGTCCCCCCTCCCACTTCACAAGTGCTCTGCCCTCAGATAAGGCTGTGAAGTGGAAAGGTAATGACAGTATGATGGACACATAGACAAACATACAAAAACAACAAATTAAAACTAAAACTTCTCACACTTAGACTATGGAATAGGCTAAGTGGGAGAGTTTGAAAACCTAAACAGATCAACAAAACACACATATATATAAAAGAAACATGCGTACGAACAAGAAAAAGAAAAAAACAAAACATGCTACACAGAAACAAACACAGAAGTTTACCTATCACAACAAAAACTAACACCAACAATTATGAAAAAAAAAAAACTTAAAAACAAACAGAAAGCTAAAAATAAAACTAACTTGTCAGGGTGGGGGGTGTCTAGCGAAGTCTCCTGCTCCTCCGTGGGGCAGGTGGTGTAGGCTGCTTTTCCAGGGGTTCCTCTTCCGTTCCAGTGTGATCCTCATTTTCCTTCGCCGGTTCCTCGGCCTCTGCCGCACCTCGGCGTTCTCTTCCTCGGGCTCTTCATCATTGTCTTTGGTGGGTGGGTCTCATCGTCCTGGCCTCCATGGCCGCTTGTTCCTGTAGCTGGTTCCTTCTTCCGGCTGGTCACTTCCTTCAACACACTCATCTATCACGGATGCCATTCGGCCCATCTCCGTGATCAATCGATGGTTCTCCTCTCCTAAAGTAGTCACTAACGTCTCCATAGCATCTTGCCTCTGAGCCAATGTCCTCTGCTCTGTAGACCCTTCCAACATCCGTTCCACTACTCCCGCTAGCTTGACCATCTCTGCCTTCAACTGCTTATTCTCCTCTCTAACTTCGTCCATTGCCTTCTTCATTCTGGCTTGACGCTGTTCCTGGTCTGATGCCAATCCGATCATTTCTGCCCTTATCTGTCTGCTTTCCTCCGCTATTTCCTCCACAGCTTTTTCCATCCCCTCTTGCCTCTGGTCGTGTGCCGGTGCTTCATGAGCTGCTGCTAACCGAGCAGTGGGTATAGCTTCATCTCCCATCGCATAGAAGTGTGGCACGCCTTGCCTCATGTATACCGCATTCGTCCGGACGAACAGGGGGGTATCAAACAATCCTGGGGCGTCCACCATTGTCAAGGGGGTTAAGTCTTCGTCCTCCGAAATGTGATATTGTTTTCTCACAAAGATTCCCAATATATGCAGAGGGAAATATTCCGTGCTGGGTGGGTAGCGATGAGGTGACATGTGTATGGAGTCCAGAACCCTAAGTGCAACTTCCTTCCTGCCCTTCTTGGCACACCACATAAGATACAACTCCGTCATCGATGTCCGGACTGCCGAATTTGACTGTCCTAAAAGGTTGTAATCCAAGAAGAGTTGAACCAGGCGTAGATTAGGATCGTTGAGATGGATAGATCGGGAGATAGGGACTGAAACTGTCCTGCCCCGGGGTGAGTAGCTCTTCCCAAGCTACCTGGGGCTCAAAGTCCACATGCCTGCGGGGAATCCCCCGCTCCCTATCTCTCCACTCGGGCCTAAGGCCTCTTCCAAACTGCATATTCCTACCGAACAGTCCATTCAATCAAATTCATCCTAATCTCACCTCCAAATACTCTGAAACTGATACACTATACATCCAAATCAGTTGTGACCTTGAATCGAAAGGTCGCGAAAAT